>NW_024508877.1:1152984-1438351 GCF_017590135.1 Pyrgilauda ruficollis | reverse complement strand
CCAGCCTATCTCTTGTAAATAAGACCCCATCAGTTTTTGGGATTAAAATAAAGCATTAGCTACATTGCATGTTCTACTCTGGATGTTGAAAGTCATCTTTTGTTTTTGCTGCCTCCCCTGACAGTTTTGAATCCTGCCTTATGGAAGTGGAAAAAAAACCAAAACCAAAACAATTGTCCATTTGTGGTGGTCTATGACTGAATTGGCTGCAAAATATGAGAAAATTCTTTTGGTATTCTATATTGTACATTTATAACTATGGGTGGGTTTTTTGCATGTATAAGGTAGTTGGGGTAGTTCCTTTTGTCCTTTGAAAATATATTGAGACCAAAGTGGTAGGCTTTGAAAATTGTTTAGAAACCATGAAATACCAGCTTCTCCCTTCAAAAAGGGTCCAGGTAGATTTGGAGAGAGGTGACACTGGTGGAAATAGCCCTTCCTCAAGACACTGGAAGAAAATAAAAAAAGACGTACACAAAGTGATTTTTACATATTTGTTATGTGTTCACATTGTCAATACCCAGTGCTGTAGCTTTGACCCAGTCAGTATTACACTGGGCCTGCTGCTAATGAGTGCTGTGACATTTCTCTTTGCTTTTTGTCACTTAGTTTGTACCTTCTTTACTTTAAATAATTCCTCATGAGAGAATCCCTGGTAAATCAGGGCTGCATATTCCAGGTTACCTATTACATTAGGATGAATCTGATGTACAATTCAAGCAAATCACTAGTAAAAGATTCAAGCCTTTGTCAGTTAGCTATAATGACTTTAGTCAGATTTCTAACTAGTTCACCCAAAGATGTGCTGATCTGTCTTGTGCCTTCCTATAGTACATGGAACGTTTTTCCATTAAAAGTAGAATAAGAGGGAAATTTTCCCTGAGCTGTGAGGAAGGTGGCAGCAGTACAAGTGGCATCTGAAGGGAAGTTGTTTTCCAAAAGAAAGGCTTTTCAAACTTGAATTCCTGGCATGAGGCACTATGTGGCTGAGATATGATCCATTTTAGTATTGATTAGCCTGATATACATAAATCTGCTTCTGCTTTGATAGCTGCTGCAGAGGTGCCAGTCTCTACGTTTTCTCTGGTGTGGTGATGTGGAGTCTCCCATACCTTTCCTGCCACACACCAGACCAGGATATGCTGTAGACAGCTGATTCTCCTCACTGGTCTTCTGGGACTGAGATTCAGAAGTCTGGTCCAAAAAGCAGTTTTTATTCTGTTTTTATTCTTTACTCTGTTTTTGCAATGCATTTTCTTCTAGTTATTGTTTGCCCAACTCTTACTTGGTGGATGTGACAAATTTTAGAGTCCTGTGACTGCCTGTGTATGTTTCTGCAGGAATTTTAACTTTTGTACATTAAAAACAGTGCAAGGACTCATTATCTAATACCAGTGTGAGGCTGACTGAATTAGTGCATGTTAAATTGAGTATTGAGTATTACTGGTCATAATGGACTAAAAGAATGTGATTTTTTTTCCTTCTTTTTGTTGCCATTTTCTTTCAATTTCAGTACCAGCTACAAGAAACAAAGAATAATTTGTAAAATATTTTTTCAATCAAAGTCAGTTTTTGGTCAGCCAAGATTTTTTTTTATATATTTTGTTCCGTGCTTATGGCTTTATTGTTTGTGAATCTGTTGTCTTGACCCTTGCTAGGAAAGAAAATATTATTACTAGTTCTAGACTCATGCTAGGAGAGAAAAGATTTCTATTTCTTTGTTTGGTCTCAGATTTTTCAACAAATGTGATTGTGTCTTTTAGGGGTGGGGGGTTTATGAAGAACTGTGAGGATAATTACATAGTTTAGCTTAAAAATATTTGTCATTTAAATGAGAATGTATAAATCTGTCAGTTTTGAGCATAATTTGATGAATTTGGCATCTTGGTTGCAAGTTACATGGAAAAGCTGCAAGGGCAGACATACCATTGACATCAGACAAGCTGGGCAAACACATTAAAAAAAAAAAAAGCCTAAAACCCCAAATACTAATACTTTCCCAATGCAGCTGTATACGGATTCACCAGTGTCAATGAATATTGTTCTGCTAGTATATTTCTTATTTCATGCTTCATTTTCTCTTCTCCCAGAGCTAGAAGTGTCATAAAGTGTTTTGCATTCTAAGTACTAGGGATATAGTGTAGAGACAGTATTTGCCATGTTCTAAGAAACAGAAGGCACACGGTGAAATTTAAAAAATTGAATAGACAGTTACACCTCTCCCATTTTATGAAAGAAATTGGCAAGAAGTAAACATGGAGGCATGGGGAAGAAACTGTGTCTGTATGTGGATGAATTCCTTTTTTTTCCCCCCACCATGCATCAGAACTGAGAGAGGCACTCACCATAGTCAGGTCTGTACTTAGGCTTTGCATATTAGCCTTCACAGCAGTTAATGATATTTAGGTTCAGCCTGGCTATCAAGAGGCAGGGAAAAGAAAAAACGCAATAAAGAAGTGGCTCAGCTTCTCTCAAATGGGCTTTAATTGAGCTTTTTGTGATGAAAAGCTAATGCTATCTGTTTCCTAGAGATGACTAATTCCATGTTCCAGTTGTTAACTGAAGAGATAGGACTGTAGTTAGAGACAGCTTGCGCCAAAATATGGTAGCAGGCATTTGGTTGTTGACTAAAGGTTTTAAATATATTAAGTTGTGCTGAAGGGGGAGGAAGAAAAAACTATCTATTTTTGTTACAGGTTGTACACTTAGCTGTAACAAATAGGGACACTATGGCTGGTGCTATACAAATATTTTTAACATGGCTGTTTCCTGCCCTAGTTCTTAGAACAGGAAGTAAACATCTGTATCAGAGAGGATTTGCTATTACCACTGATAATTGCAATGATTCTCTTCTATGAAAGCTACTTAACTCCAACAGCATATTTAACTACGTATTTTAACATATTTGTATGGCGTGCATACAAATAAGGTCTATTTTCAGTAGTATTCTATACCTCATTTCTGCATTTATCAGCTGTAATACATTCCAAGTACTTCTGTATATCATTGAAATGAAAGATTTTACTGCAACTTAAGAATGAACATTTATGCTTCCAGCTTCCTCTGTTTTTTTGCCAGGGTTTCTTCGATCTAAATACAGTGAGGTGCAGAAAAAGGATAGTCCCAGAGACCAGTGGTATTCAAAATACCAGTGTCTGAAAGGGTTGCCTCAGATTGGTGAGCTTATTCAGGCAGAGCACATGAGAACCAAAAATGCAGATTCTGTCAATAAGTCTGCACTTCATCTCTTGCTGAAGCAGGGAACATTACTACATCTCATGTTGCTCTGCCTGATTAGCTCTTTCTGGAGAAAGTAAGCCTTTTCTGCTGTTGAGAGGTATCTGCTTTAACAGTCACAAAGGAAATGTGAGGAAGTCGGACATTTAAAATGGGTCATAATGATTATTTGTGAATACCTTGTGCTTAGACCTGGGGAATTTCTTTTCTCATGAGAGTTTCAGTATAGGAGGTAGCATATTGGCAGTAGTGTTAATTTTCTTCTTATACTACAAGTTGGAAGATATTTAGCTCCCAGAACACTACTTACACTTAAGTGTGGGGGTTTTTTTACCCCTCTGTTTTATGACCTTGAAAACTGTGGCACATTATAGGCTCAAAAAGACACAAGAGTGTATCTCTTTCACTGTAATGTAAATGGAAGACGCTCTGTCTGTGAAAACAAAACACAAGAAAATCTTTGTATCAGTTCTTGCATGGCTGAGTCTGCAGTGAGCTTCAAAGGTCTTGCATCTGAGGAAAGTGATGGCATGAAGAAAGTGTTCTATGTGGAGATCATGTAGAGATCAAGAGAATTGGAAACGAAGTCAGCAAAGTAATATTTCTAAAGAAAACCTTGTATAAGAGAGAAAATAGAAGATAAGTTGGAAACTATGTCTACTATCAAAGGTTTTTGGAACAGAAGGCGTGAAGGTGAGAGCTGAAGGAGGAACCAAAAGGAACAGTTATGGCCATAAATATGTCATGATGACTGTAGCAGGACAGGAAGTGAGAGAGAAGCTGGGTTTTGTAGGACTGAGTGAGGAGTGGATCATGAATTCCTGTGTAAGGTACTGGGCACCTAGCAGCTGTGAAATTCGAGAGCACGTGCTTGTCCGGAGGGCAGTTCTGCTATTGCATTTAACATTTCCCTCAGGGGTGCTTGCGCTGCCCATTTGATTTGGCCCTGATTCCAGTAGGGGCTGTGCAATTCTGCACCAACAGGCCTGCTGTGAGCATCAAGCCTCCCTGGTGGAGCTATTTCTAGCTCTTCTAGTTGTGAAGAAGGTGGCTCTTCCTCTCCCAATCAGTATGCTGCTGAGTTGCATGGCCTATGGCTATGTGGACCGAAAAAATACCGAAGAAGTCCGAACTTCAGCATTCGTCTTTTAGAGGTGACTAAAACTCCTTGTCCTTGTCCATCCATTTCAACACCAGAACCTTCACTGAAAATAAAAATTTGTGTTAAACATAATTCAGAGCCTTATAGTAAAGCATGTCACGTGGTTAACCTTTAATACAATGTAGCATTTAAAGAATAGTTTGCATCTTTTGCTGGTAAATTACTACATAAATATTTAGATTAGGTGTGAATAGAAATGTGGCATTATTTATGGATCCATATTTCTCTGGCATTTCAGATGCATGGTTGTTTTGCTCCTTAATAAATGCAGACATTAAAAGAACAAGCATAGACAAAGTGCTAATTTTAAAGCTTTGCAGCTCAGGGGAGAAAAATCTCCCCATGTTTTGTTGGAACTGCTTGTTGTCTCCATTCTCACAATAGAGAGAAATCTTATAAAACACTAGAAGTTGCATTAAGCTCCTTTATTTCTGGTACTTGTCATGGAGTGACATGTCTCACCTGCTCGTGCAGATTGGTAGCAGAGCAACCTGTCAGATCTGAAGATGTTTTGGTGCTGTCTGTTCCTTCTTGTTTCAGAGGCACATGTGTTATGGTACAGTTACTGCTTTAATTTTTGTCTGTATTTTGCTTCGGTTCTTTCTCACCTTAATCCTTGGAAGGGGAAGGCAAGAATATATGGAATGTCTTACTCATGAAAACTTGAAAAAAAATGCACATCCCTTTTTTCCTGGTTTAACTAGGGATTGGACTAGTTAGGGAGGCTCTCCAGAAAGCCACATCAGCAGCACGGAGTGCAACAGTTCAGAGAATGGTGCTGACAGAATGGCACTGCAGGCTGCTGTGGAGGCACTCTCAGGTCTGGTACACGTGGGTTTTCCTACTTCTGTGAAGTCCTGTAAATCACATACCTTGTCTGTATCTCAGCTTCCTTCATATCAAATGTGATCTTCCCTGCAGAGTGAACATACAGGGATGGTGACAATAAGTCTGTTGATATCCATGAGCTGTTGAGATACTGCAGTGATGAAGGTTCCTGGTGTTAATACAGGAATAAGTTCCCATTTGAGATGGAAAAGGAATGCATGTTTCCTTGACCTGTTGAGATTAAGGAGAGGTACCGAGCAGCTCTGCTTCAGTTTTGGCTTCTTAAGTTAATCCTGCACTGAAGAAGTTAAATCTTTGGGGGCTCCATAGTCTCCATGATGTTTATCAATGAGAAAATCAGACTAAATGTTCACTGCTTTGGTGCCCTTTCTTTGTCTTCTGTTTTGAACTTCTGGGAGGAGGGTAGCTGTCTATACTTATCTGTTTTTTTAATTTTATTGTGGTCCTTTTCCTGAAAACCAGTCATTCTAGTCCAGGGTCCTTGCGAGGTGTTCACATACAGTAATTTTCCTTTCCTTCTTGTTGGCAGGAAATATGCATTCCCATATAGCTTGTGTGCAGGTTACCTTGATCACCTGTTGTCTAGAAAATACCCCTGATTTATCTGATTTTTCTAGGCCCCTGTTATATAAAACCTTTTAGTTCTTGATATTTTTTTCACATTCCTTATGTTGTATTTGGTTTGGCTCAAAATTTTATTATAACCACAGGAATGTGTTTGACAAGAAGGCCTATTCCATTCTTGAGTTCACTAAGCCCTTGTAAGCATCCGTGGTGATCCCTGCATTATCAGCAGTTGCTGTATGTATGGAGTCATCTCACTGTGATTATGACTGCATTGCAATAAGTGAAGAATTTGCCAAAGAACTATTTGCTTACTCAAATATTAATCCTGTCAGAGGACTATATCTGAAAGTATCATTTTCTTGCTGCCAGTAACTGTCTTTATGCAAACTCTTTTCAGCTATTTTTACTTCTGATGAGCACTTTTGAGTTTAGATTCAGGAATTCCTGTCTTCAGGAGTAACAGCCCTCTGGCACCGATACCCTCAAGGCTAGCACATAGCAATGTTTCTCTAAGAGGAATGCAGAACTATAGTGGGAGGAAGAAAAAAGTCACAGCTATGGGGAAGAGGTTTTCTCTTTTCCCCACCAATACTTTGGACTTCCGTGGTCCATACACATCAGCCGTGTACCTTGGTGTGCTCCTTGTAAGAAGCCAAGAAGACCTCCAGGGTGTCAGCTGTTCTTTAGTGGTAATAAATGTGAGGATTTAGGGATGGAGTGTTTTTTCTTGCAGGAGGTTATGATTTCCAAAACCTCACAACTGTTTTTACCTGAAAGCATGGATAATTCCAAAAAGCCTGAAGTTCAGTGGGAATGGGTCACACTGTGGCCTGTCCCAGCAAATTACATTTTCTCGTATGAAATTAGTCAGCCAGAGTAAACATCTTTATCTCCAAGAGCAGTAGAAAAAATCCTAGGAGCTATACATTTGGCCTGTGGAAGTTAAGTCTTTGCTATCAGTACTTCTCAGGAGAATCATTCCAGGTCATTAATTTCCTTTCTCTTCAATAAGTATTAACCATTTGATTTGAAAACCTTTTTGTTACCATGGGGTGGCTTCAGAAAGTAAGGTGTGAGGGAAAGGGAATTTTGTAAACATGCTTTCTAACAATGTACAAGGCGTAGCAATTCTCCTCAGATGATTCGAGAAAGGTATCTTCACTATACTTAGAATGTTTTAGTATGTTTAACTTACTGATTGTAGTATGATGAAAATACAAAACGTATGTACTGCATGAAAGTGCAGTGTTACAATGTTGTCAATGTCCAAAAACATGTAGAAAAGTGTAAGGGCAGGATAATTCTTGCCCCCCAAAGTCTCACGAAGTCCAGAAACCTGTTTATAAAAATGCAGTCAGAATGTTTCTCTGTGTTTGATAACGTTGGATGTTGTTGTTGTTGTTTTTAGGAATTTGTTTAGGTGAGTCCCTATAAACATTTGCAGCCTCCTGTGGAGAGCAGTTCCAGAGCTTAGGGGAACACAGGAGGGCTTGTAGGCACCTGGATCTGCTCAGTTGCTGGACAAGTGCATTTTCTCTGTCCTGAGATACTTGTAAACTCATAACAGTTCCTGCAAGAATAGAGGCCAACCTGCAGCCTTTGGTCTCCTGAGAATATAACAGTGGATATTTTTTCCTCCCCTTCATATAATTTTAAGGTTCATTGTTCTGGCCTGCCCTGCTATGTCTGTGGACACAAAGGAATGTAATCTGGGGAAGTGTTGTGCTGTTCTTAGCTCACAGCTCCTTTTCTTCCCTGATCATCCAGATCTGAAGACTTTTTAAATGCCTCTTAATTTGAGGAGCAGTGGGTCACTTTACCTACTTCTACATCTCAAATTGCCAGGAGGAAAGGATACCATTATTCATTAGGCTGGGAAAGCAGAAGTTTCTTGTTTTATAATATTTGAATGGTCTGGGTGTGAGGGAACCAAAATCAGGAAATGAAATCCAGAGTGTTGGCAAAACAAATTGTTTTTATTTTATATTTCTCCCGGTTTTAGACAGTCCTGTTTACCTACCCATGTCTCTAATTTTGAGTTGTGAGGCTTATTTTTGAGTACTGTTACTGCAAAAAGAGCCAATCACCAGGAAGAGCAGCAGAACACACCCTGTTTCAGACAGTAATATTTGATTCCTGAGTGCTGTAAATGATGTAGAAATGTGCATGTATTAATGAGGGGTATAATAGGTTTGAGTGAAAGTGGGAGATAAGATGTGTTAATCTTGTATATTAAATAGTCCTACAACAATGAACCCTATAATGAGGCTGTTATTAAATCTTTCCTTCACTGGCCTCAGTTCAGTGAAACCAGTGCTTCTGAGTTTGGCATGTTTAAAACCAGATTTCACAAGAAAGGACCACCTCTCTGGGATCTTTGTAATTTTGAAGTCCTTACCAGCCTTAGAGATTTGTACAGCACTTGGTGGAAAAGATCTTTCCAGCACTCCATCATGTAATATTTTCCCTTTTTTAGGTTTGAGGACACCTTCCTTAATATTAGTGTGCTGGTATGGAGTCTGTTTTGACCTCAATCTTAGGAAAAGAAGCACTGCGTTTCTCTCATCTACATCATGCAAACAGATTGTGTTCTAACAAGGTTAGAAAGACTGTCAAAATAGCAATAGTTTTAAAGGAAAGAAAATTATCTAGAATGATCTGTGATTTTTTACATTTGGTACTCTTCTAGCTGTAGTGCTGAGGACAGTTCCATAAGAAGGGCAAGATTCCTTGGTTCGCTGGTATTTATTTTTTTCTATTTTTGTCCAGCCACATTTACAGATTTCATCTTGCCTCTTGCACCGTTTGCCAATAGTCAGATTAAAATCTGCATGGTGCTGTCTGATTATGTTCTGGTTTAAAAAGAGGAGATAAGAAAGTTTAAATACCCAAGCCTGATGCCCGCTGTGGAAGATACGGAGTTATCTTCAACTGTGTTAGGAAGCAGCAAACAAAAACTTTCCCTAGCACCCAGGTTTCCTTTCCAGTAAGGACCCAAACGAGGACTTTCTCATTCTGATGGTGGTGGGAGCTGGGCTGAAGGAGACTGCCTTTCTCCATCAACATTATTGCTGTTCAAGGGTAAGGAAAACGTTTAGTTAGAGACATCAAATATATAAAATTAAAAGCGATGATTGATTGTTTCCTGCAAGGAAGCAACAAGACAGACACCGTTGTGTATTCTCAGGTGATCCCCATTCTGATAGTAACCAAGACCAAACCTGATTAGCTTAGTTATAAAACAAGTTGATGTTTTATGATCTTACATTCTCATTCCCTGCAAAGCAGACACCTTTTTGATTTACTATGCATGTTCTTTAATTGAGATGGAGGTGCTGTAGCTCTGCTCTCAGTAAGTTCAGCTTTTACATTCCATTTCTCTTTTGCCTCTTCATCCCCTTTTCTCCACGCTTCTGACTCCGAGCTCCCATTTATCCTGTTAAATAACTCCTCTTACTGTGTCTAAACATAAGAGGCTGAGCATCCTTTCTCAGATACCTCAATTCCCACCTTATCTCTCCTCGGGGCTTTTGCCAGGAGCTCCATTGTCAAATTAGAGTAAGCAACGAGTCTGTTTTAATATTGAGTAGTACTGAGATGACAAATGGCTTTGTGTAAACGGCAACAGTGGCTACTGCAAAAATTTTTTTAATTCTCACAAAGGCCTGCAACTAAAACAGCAAACGTTCCCAGCGATGGGTGTTTCACATAAAGCCGTGACTCCCTGTGCGGGTGGGGCAGAGTGTAATTTGAGGAAGAAAAGTAGCAGGAGGATTGCTCGGCGCATTTTCAGGTTGCAAAGCGATGCTTTTCGGTAAGAAAATGAACCCCGAGCGTTTTTGCCCGGGCGCGCAGCGCGGACCGGGCGGCCGCAATGCCCGGAACGGACACACGGTGGCGCCACAGCCCCACTTTTGGCGCGGCCGGGGCCGGTCAGCGCCGCTGCCGGCTCTGCAGATGCACATATGGCACAATATTATCATTTTATGGTTACAATTATGAGCAATTTGATACAAAATGAAAGCTAAATTATGCAGTGTTCCTTTTATTTGTTTAATTTTGCGCTCTAAATGTGTAGAAGGAAAAATAGCGCCGGTTTTGTGTGGATGGTGATAGGTACAATGCCTCCTTTTGGCTTTGTGTTCTCACACAGCGCAGGTCGTGATTATTTTCTCTCGTACATGATGAAATGTGTGGAGTTGTTCTCAGGTGCTAGGACTGTTTCGCACAGAAATGTATATGTCTGACTCTCCAGGCTTCCTTCTTCCATAAAAAATGCATGGTACATTTACTGGCAGGTAGACAAATACATAAGTAACAAGTTCCTTCACAGTTTCTAGTGGAAGAGGCTGGGTAGCTGTGCTGTTTAAGCAAATGCCAAAGGAAGTCTTTAAATTCTGAAAGTCACTATAGTCATTGGCAGAGCTCTCCTGAAAGAAGCAAGTATGTTCTGAACAAATTCCTTCTTGCTAGTGAGGAAAATCTCCTGCCACTGCAGTTCTCATGCTAAAAGTAGAAATTTTCATGGCTCATGCCAGGATCAGTATCTTGTTACAATGATCTGTGGGGTCTGTATTTTGTGTATTCAGGTTCTTAGTTTTTCCTCTCATTAGATCCCCTATGTTCATTATTATGAAAATGCATATTTTTGTATATGCATATAAGTAGCAGCATATAAGTAGCAGCATAATTTATCTTTTGTGTGTTATGTTCTTCCTTCCTTTTCAGTAAAAGAAAGTTGTTAGCAGAGACTGCCTGTAAAATAAATCTTCGATTTATTTTTTTTCGTTCCATGTAAGTATTCTTTTGTTTGTGTTAATGAAGATAAGGCTGGAGATGTGCTTTCCACTTGGAACAGAAAATGCAAGCTCTGATATGGTATTTGCATTTATCGATCCAGGCACATCTGCTGGCATATCATGGTGTGTGATATTTTTGTCCTTACCCACCTTTGAACCAGAGAACATGGCAGATAAGCTGCCCATCTTGATTGGCATATCCTGTGGAAAGGATTTTCAATACATAGGATCAAATCCTGTACCCTAAACTGCTTTTGCATTTTGAAAGTATGCTAGAGACTTCTCTGACTTCATCTGCTATATTGGGAATTAGTTTTAGGTTTAAGTGCTTTCCTTGCTCTCATCAAATCATATGGGCTGTCTTCTTTGGCCAATTTTAGATGCACTATATTTGCATTGTGCATCTCAATATTTTCCAGAGTGTTAAAGCGAACTTGGGAATTTCATCATCTGTGTGGAACAGAGTATCTTGGTCGATAATATAAAACTTAGGCTGTCTATAAAAGAAATTACAAAATTACAAGTACTAGGATAAATCATAGTGTGAATTTAACCAGGGTAGGAAATCTTGTATCTTTTACTGCTTTTTCTTTGGGATCAGTTTTAACAGTGGCTCTACAGGTGCTATAGGTGGAAATGGAAAGATTATTTTTTGAAAACAACTCTTCAATTGTTTAGGAAACTGTTTTTTATTTTGGTTCACACCTACCATCTGGGAATCCAGAGACTAGATTGGAATTTGATGTTTTTTGTGTGCTTCTTGAAAGCTCCAAAGGACTGCCCTGGCTTTGTCCCTAACTTTCTTAACTCACTAGCTTTTCTGTAGGTAGGTAACCATAACTTAACTAATTTGTATGCACCATATGCAGTCTCGCCTCACTTCAAAGTGTAATCAAGTCATGAACTAATTACAATACCATATTCCCAAAGAATGTAAATTTAATTTCCCTTCAAACAGAATGGGAATGTATTAAGCAATTCCTTTATATGAGAGCTGTGGCATTCAACAACATAATGCTGATGCTTCAAACAGAAGTGAAGTTCTTAACTTTCGTGGACCTTGTGACCTTTTTCCCTATGCATCTTCCCTTTTTATTCTTGCATCTTGAGTTAATTTACTGACTGGATAACAACATTAAAATATTCAAGTGTAAATTAAAATGTAACTGTTGGGCTTCAGACTGGAGATCCCTCTGTCTTATTGTATGTGACTTGCTTCTTTATAGTGTTTTCAGAATTGTGCTTCCTAAGGCATTTGGATCAGAAGGAAATTGTGTTTTGAATTGAAGGCTCATAAGGTTCAGACTCTCACCAGATGATTTCTTTAATACATTGAAAAGTGGATGTGCAGAAAGTTCCCTACAGGTTCTTAGCATCACTGTGCCAGGGAGTCCACATAAACTCAGTTATATAAGAACGAGCAAAGTGAAGTTGTTCATAAAATATTTTATTACCTTCAGTCTTTGCAGCAACTTCAGAGTTTAGATAATAAACCTTCATAGAATTTAGTAGTCTCTACACTTTCTCAGAACAATGATTCACATAGAGTCAAACTACTTACTTTATTTCTCTTAATTTTAAGGCAGAAGAAACATGTTAGGGTTGACTTTGGTCTGTGCCTGGATAATCTGATTTCTAAAAGGCAGTCCTGTTGCTCATCTGAGATGAAATTGTCAAAGCACAAGACTGCATATGTTAAACCCAAGTAGTATTTTAAAATTAAATGTGGGTCAGTTTCCAATGAAGTATGTAATTGTTAAATGCTAAAGGAAAGAGCTTAGAATATCTTAGTTTATATTTTAAAGTGTTCCTTTTAGATGTTAATTCATTAATACCAGCAATTTATTTTTATTCATATGACTTTTCATATGTAAGTAGTTGAAGCTGCATTATTTTAATCCTTTCTTTGGTTAGGGAGAAAAAAGCCTGCAGGTGGAAATCAGAATGACATACATATTGCTTCTTTCCCAAAAGGCACAGTATCTCTCTCCTATTGATATGCAAAATATTAAGGCAGAAAATAAACCCCATTGCTTTATGTGTCAAAATACTGTAAAAAATATATGCTTGGGTGATGCATGAAAAAAAGTGTGGGTCCACTTCAAACTGAACACACTTGTAGTGGAATTTGCCATTAGTCTATTGTGGGTCTTTGGGGTTCTTCAGACTCTATAAGTTTTGTTCCTTTAGGAGCCAAAGTGCTTAGAGTTAGCTTGATCCTTAGTTGTGGTTACAGGGATAGCACTGTTGGGAGACCCAGCTGCATAGGTCTTAGCCTTTGCCTGAGTTTGGTGAAATGCTTTCTTACTCTTGCAGCGTTTTTAAAGTGATTTTTGGGCTGCAAACTGTACAGTGAAATGTTGTAGCAGTGCATGATGCCACAGTTATGGATGCAGTGGTGTGTCTGTTAAACAGCTGTGAGCTTGCTGTGACATTATTCACATGCCAGGCGCAGGCCAGAGGCATTTTGGATGTGGTGTAGTGTTGCTGTTGCTGCCAGAAAAAACCCAACCCCCAGTCAAACTCCACAAAAACGTCAAAGCAAGGTAAGTTAGATCAGGCACGTGGTGCTTGATGCTGCTGGGTCTGTGCATGGCTCCTTGAATGGGTCTGGCATGCACACCTGCTTGGAGAGCATGCAGATGAGCTCAGGTCTGCCTGCAGTTTATCTGAGGAGATTTTTCTTGGGGGGCCAAAGACCTCTCAGAGTTTGGTGTAGCTTCATCCACCCACTGTCACTGGCATTTCCTCAGTATCTCCTTCCTTGTCTAGTTTTTCTCACAGCATTTGTTTTCAAGGGACTACCTGAGGCAGTGAAAAGAGTTGAGTCTGCTGAAACTGCCAAGATGATGATAACTCGTTGGGTTTCTAGCTGCATGTCCTTAAGCAGGGATTTAAAAAGTGCTTTGTGGCTACTGGGTCCTGAGTGCACATGCAAAAAGCTTTCATCACATCACAGAAAGTTTCTTGTGTCTCTACCACAGAGTTCAAGTTAATGGTGTCTGATTTAAATTCCAGTCAAATTTGTGTGTGTTTGACTTTTTCTTTCCTTTGATTGCTTTATTCATCTTTGCATATCTCTGTAATAGCTCTGAGTCTCTAGAGAGTCTTCCATTGGATATGGGGGCTGATGGGACTGCAGCATCTGGTGACTGAAGATGGAGATTCAGCTCCTGTGTTCTGTTCTGGCCATGGATCAGACAATGCAGCCGAGTGAAAGGATAATCCAAGCTGAAGCTACAGTCAGGGTCTACAGGAATGAATCATCACTGGGCATCTTGTTTGATGCTTGGGAGGTCTATTAGGGCTTTTCTGCATGGGTGAATGCAGGCAAACTCAGACTCTGAGCTAATCAGGTGCAAGATGAATCTGGTCTGTTAGTGCTGTGCCTGAGCTGTGCTAGTTTACCCTGCAGCTGCAAGACATGTCCTGGAGCTGGCTTGAGGAGTGTGGGGCTGCTGGGCTGCACCTGTATGCTCACACATGCCCAAAGACTCCCTGTGACACAGTTTTCCCATGTGTAAAAAGGGAACAATAGAGCTGCTGTCTGTCCCAAAAATGCTGTTGGCAAACCAGTGAGGAAAAAGTCACTAGGTGGTGAGTTCTCACAAACGTTCTGAAAATACAGGAAGCCTTTGTTATTAGATTGATTGCAAAGAATCTCATTAGCTGTGTTCTTTTGCTAGTAGCTTCTAGAAAAGTTTTTTCCAGACTCAATTTGCTGTGATTGGAAGCTGCTTTAAATTTTTTTTTTTCTTTTAATAAAGTGAGATAAAACAAAACATTTCTTCTTAAATTATAAAGGTCTCCCAAAGAAATCTTGCTAAGGAGAAGATTCTCTGTCTTCTGATTTAGTTGCCTTTTTCCCCCTCCATGAGGACTATTTACAGATTTTCTGTAAATAGTCCTCATGGAGCAACCTGATGTTGGCTTCATTTGGAAACCTGGACCTGAAGAGACCAGTAGTTGTTTGAATTGCTGTAGCATGAACGTAACTTGCACAAGCATGTGGAGGCTGATGTGTAAATTCAAGAGCTTCTTAGGTAGATGGTGGATGCTCTGAACTAAAACATTCCAGATTTTAAGCTGGGCTTCACTTCTGCTCAAAGTGCCAGTGGAAGCAGTGGACTGGGAACAGTGAAGGGAGTCAGTGGGTGTGTTAGAGACTGGCCCTTCTCTTCCCAGTTTCTAGGGAAGCAGGAACTGTAGTTTTTTGGGTTTTTTTCCAGCATGTGGGAGGCTGACAGTATTTCAGCAAGGAGTAAACTGTGAGGAGTTGAGGTAGACATGGAGCAGACTTAATAGCCTGAGGATTAAAAGTGGAACTGAAGGAAGGGGTTAGGACTTTGCAAGGTGGATAAACACACCCAGACAGATGACTGTTGCTGGAAGAGGTATCCTCTGCTCCCAGCTCCACTCCCTCTGCTTGCCTCATGCCAGATCTTGTGCCTGGCTGTCTTTTTGCCTTGCTGGGACAGTTTGCTCAGGCCTGGAGTATGGGATCTAAGGGGCAACAGAGCTCGTGGGGATGGAATGAGTGAGTGGGAGAGTATCTTTGGAAGCAGTTGGACAATAGGTTGGCTGTGCCTTCTTTGGAGCTTCACCCGAAGGAAAAGCTCTTTGTTCCCTGCCTGGCTCCCTGGACATCCATTCCTGGCTTCTGTAAGCGTGTCACCACTGTGTGCTGGCAGCCACTCCTCTCAAAGCCAACTATCTCCACTGAGGTTATTATCTCATAAGAGCCATAAATGAGCTCTTAATTCTTTGACTTACATTCAGTGAAAAAAATAACTAATTTATTCTATAAAATATGTAGTACTTACAGTATTACATGTAAATGTGGCTATTGAAATTCTAACCTTTGCATTTCTAAATTTTTTTTTGTTTCCCCCTCCTCCACGTACAACCTTGATACTTTACTAATAAACTGCATAAAAAGTATTACTCTAATACATTCAAATGTATATTTCTTGGATGTAAAACTACCTTTCAGTGAAATGCCAAGTACCACTTCTTCCAGGTAACTAACATCTTGCAAATTCAATATTTGTGCTGCTGAACACATGAAGAATTACCAAATGTGTCCATTTAAGTATATTACTTTTTTTGGAATGAAAATCTGTAGGACTTCTCCTATACTGTTTTTTCAACCTTACAACTTCTTTTTTTTTTTTTTTTTAAAGCAGATTATGAAAATATTTATAATGTGCGTGTCTGTCCAAAGACTATATTGCCTTAGTAGACGTATGATCTTGTTATATCTGAATGACTTAAATATTTTTGTGGCAGTGTCGTGTATTGTCTGGTTAATTTGTAGGAGAAAAAAGGAGATAATCTTGCTGCTTTTAGCAAAAAATTCAATAGAATGAGAGAGTAAGATCTAATATTAAGGTTTTTTTTTTCCTTAAGAAGATATTCTGCAGTAAATGTACAAGCACATTTTTGAAAATCGCCATACTTTCAGCTATTCTGCATGTGTCTCAAATAAATGAACTCTTTTTTCGTATTAGAATGTTTACTTAAGTAAGCAAAGCAGGGCTTTAAACTCACACTGTGGTGGCTGTAGCAATACTTTGCTTAATGTAGAGTGATTGTGTGAATGAACAAGGTTTTCATCTTCTAATACAGTGAGTTTTACTTTGGCTGACCAAATCTCACAAGAATTTCAGGGACATCTCACCCACTATTCAGGCTCATGTGAGCCATTGACCTTTCCACTCATGATCACTTAACTGGCCTTTGGACCATCAGGATTTACTTGCATGCTTTGCTGATGTTAATTTTGCTTGTCCTGTTTTAAGCTGCATTTTAAATTAATTCGGCAGCCACATGTGGGAGGTGGTGGCATCCTGTGTACCGTGGGGGCTCTGCAGTCTGTGGAACACAAACGGGCCCTGGGGGTGCGGGCAGTCTTGCCTGGCTTTCCAGCAGGACTGGTACTAACACCGTGGCAAGGGTGAGGATGGCTGCCTGGCCATCACTCGTGTGCCCCAAGGCTGGTTAGGGTGCTCGTTTCTGATGCCAGCAGTGTGCTCGCTGGAGGGAGGAGAGGGCAAAATCTGTTTTGTGGGGAAGGGGTTGCTGGAAGCAAAGTGAATTAAGAGGGCTGTAAAAAATTGATAAAGATAGATAGGACTGTCTGTTTTTATATTCTGCCACATAACATGGGTTTAAATGAATTTCCCTATAATTTGTCTTCAAATACCGACATTTAACTCTTAGGCTGTATAAATGAACTGGCTTTGCTAGAGTAAAATTCATGCCCTGCGTCCAGGCTAATATGTTCACCTACTATAAACATTACTGCCTATGGTTACAACTGGAATAAAAAATTCCTTTTATATACATCATAGCTGGCAGAGACTCCTGAGACCACCACAAATCACTTCAGCCTTTTGGTGCTCTCTGACGAAATGAACTGAAATGTAAAACAGCTCCGGCTTCAGGCAGGCTGGCTGGCTCTGGAAAGCAATTAGCTTGTTAAGACCATTGTTTGTACCCTCCCATATTTCCAGGTGCTGAGCAAAGGTGTGATGAGAGCTCTCCTGATTGATTTCAGCATTGGGGTTTATTAACCTTCCATTCCTTCCTAAAATGTTTTGCTTATTCTCTCGGTAGCCTTTTATTTAAAGGAAAGAAAAGCAACCAAACAACAACAAAAATGAAGCCCTGGCAAGGCCACCCCTCCTGCAAAAGAATAAGAGGAGAGGAGGGGGGGAGAGAGGGAAGGCAACAAAACCGAACCAAAAAAAAGCCCCTTAGGGTCATAACAGGGAATAACAAAGCAGTGAGTTATTTATGCAGCCATGATTGGCAAAAGTGATTGCAACATGAATTTGCCCAGAAGCAATGATTAGATCATAAAAATGTTAAGGAAATCTGTAACTCAACACCGTTTTAAAGATTGAAGAAGTTTTTGTTCCCTACCTTAATTGCAGTGACTTGTTATTAAAGTATTTATTCAGAGTAATCTCTTTGGACAGCGAGCCCTTATCCCATCTGCATGCATAATTAAAAGTGAGGGGGGAGAGAGGGGAGCATAAATGGTTTACCATGCTACATGAGCAAGGGAGGGAATTACACAATGACAGGTGAAGAGCAGATTTATCTCCTGTTGGAATTTCAATGCTGCAAGCAAGGCAGGACACTGTTGCTAATATCCTTGCAAACACCACAGTTGCTGCTTCTCCAGATTACTGTCCAAAAATTATTGCTGGTCTGTAAAAGGCCTGTAGCACTGCATCTGTGGCTGTGGGGTTTTGAGCCATTGGCGCTCAAGCAAAGAGATTGGATTTGGGTATGTGGGCTTGTGAATCAATGTCTGTGCTTAAAAATGGTCTATTTACTTACTTGGATGGCTATTTATTTATTTATAAATAAACATTGGTAATGGCTGGCTTTGCTGAATACGAATAAGAGGGTTGTAGCTGTTCCAGCTGAAACAATGTCATCACCTGCCTCCTGCTGCTGTCCCTTTTCCAATGGTAAAAGAATTTGGTGCAATTCTTCTTTTTCCACACTGAGTAAGGAAGAAGGTTGTACTTGAACACTCATCTCTAGGCAGATTTATCATCATTAGGCGCTACTCAAACACATGGTATCTGTTTTTAAATTGAACTGTTACGGATCTAAATCAGATTTACAGAGTAAGTTGGTATGTATTTGGCCATAACTATTCACTAAAGAGTGTTTTTCCCTTAACTTCTGATGTCTCACCTCTGCAGCAGCAGTACAGAGAATGCCAAGAACTTCTGAGCCTTTATCAGAAGTACCTAGCAGAGCAGCAAGAAAAACTATCACACTCTCTTTCTGAACTCAGTGCTGCCAAGGAAAAGGAGCAGAAGGTAAGCTCTTTTCTTGCCATCTCTTTTTTACTTAAATTACCTAGTCAAAACATCTTTTTGAGACTGTGAGTGCGTTATCTTACGTCTTATGGTGGTGAATACTATTTTGTGATTGGTTTCCCATGAGTCCTTGCCTTAATGCATGGATTGCAGGCAAACAAAGAGAAAAATCCTGACAAGTTTTGGGTCAGTAGAAGGGCTGAAGTTAATTGACCATGTTGTGATGGAGTAGGAATCATGGTAACCCACACCTTTGCCAAGGAAAAAGTTAAGATGCTGTTATGTTTTCTGTTGTGTTATTTAAACAGGAAAATAATTGCAGTCACTGTAGATATAGCCTTTCACATTTTCACTGTGGCTTTTGATGATTGAAAAGGGCATTACAGATTATGTATTTGGTCAATAAGAGCTTTCTCAAGTCTGTAAAGCAGCTCATCTGATTTGGGCCATTTATAGAAGACCTGTAGTTCTAGATGCAGTTAAAACCAGAAAATGTTGACTAGAGATACGTGTTAAATTAAGTGGTAAAATGTTTCTTGTATGTAGGTGCCCAAAACCTTGAGAACATGGTTGGTTGAGATTTTTCCCTGATAGCTAGGTGCTTGGTTTGCATCCCTGCTGATGGCAGATTATACTCTGGAAGAGAAGACTGCCTATGCAAGTGCTCTACCCCATGTTCGTGCTTGCTGTTCTCTGGTAGCAGCTTCCATCTGTAGATAGATCTCCAGAATCCATCTTACCTAAGACCATGCCTTTTTGTAGATGTTATGCCCCTGGTCCCCTCTTCTTCTGGAATAGTCTTAAAGGCTTATTTATAACAGGGCTAGAAATAAAGTCATCAGCATGGAGTATCCTAAAGGAGGTCTCAGTGGTTCCCTGCTGTGAGAGTTATACAGGCAGATCCTGCTTCTCAAGAGACTGGAGACTGTGCAGGAAGGAGTCTTTTAATTCTCTCAGGAAGCAGGTAGCAACACTCTGATTTCACTGATGTCAGTGTTTTGGGTTATTTTTGTCCTGATGATGTTTTTGTTTTTTTTTTTTTTTTGTTTTTTTTTTTTTTTTTTTTTTTTTTTTTTTTTTTTTTTTTTTTTTTTTTTTTTTTTTTTTTTTTTTTTTTTTTTTGTATTTTATTTTATTTATTTTATTTTATTTTATTTTATTTTTGTTTTGTTTTTTTAATTTTATGTTTTGGTCCAACATTGTTGGACATTGAATTGTTTGTCAGACTTTTAACATTTTATAAACATTTAATTGCCATTCTTTTGTGTTAATATCTGCCCTCCATTTTTGTGATGGTATTGAATTCAAAACAAGAATATCCTCCCAGAATGGATGATGTCTGTGTTGCTGCTTATATGGCATGCAGCTTGCTGGGGATCTCCATGGAAAATAGTCCAGAGGAGTCCATGTAGTCCAGAAGCACTGTGACAGCTGTGTTTTGGGTGATGCCAATCCTTCTTTCAGGTTTTGCCTTGAATGTTTCATTTCTAACCTTTCAACTTCGAATACATTTATCCTATCTAGGTTAGCCCTTAGTATTGAGGGAACCAGTATCATCACATCTATAGGACAAAGGCATGGAAGCAGATAATAGGAAGCCTTCAGCCCACTGACTATCAAATTATTTCAACAATCCACATTCATCTCCTCTTCTTCTGTCCTCCTAATCACTCTGTCATTGTATGCACAGAGACTTCTTTAAAATTGTTTTCTGATTTCATGTGCAAAGTTCTATCAAGTTCTCTTTGATTCCATTATTTCTTTTCTGTATGTTTACAGATACTTTTGTCCACAAATGCAAATTCAGATATTATATCGAGGTTTGCCTTGACATTTCATTTATGGTTACATACTCTGCATCTCCAGCCTAGCAGGTCTGAAATTACCCTAGTCTTCTTGTTGTGTGCAAAGCATTGTAGGCATAGATAAAAACCTGTCAAAACATGCTTCAACTGTTTTTTCTTATAGCGTGCAAAATGTTTCTGATGTTTCTAGCCTTCCTCTTCAATTTTCTTGTTCTTTGCATTTGGCTTTATAAATTGTTACCATTTTTCATCCAAACAAGCACTTTGTGCTGTGTTTCTCCTCACAGTTTAGAAACTGCGAAGAGGTGAGCAGGGCTGCTGCACCCTGTCTGTTCTTTCCCTTGCGCACCCCTTCATGGGATGGCTTTCCCAACCCAAGAAGGGCCACTGGGCTGCTCTTGATGGGACTTGGTGTTATTTTCACACATCTTTTAGTACTTGAACTGTGAGCTCTTAGTGTCCTGATGGGTCTCTCTTTGAGTGTTTTTTTGTTCTCTTTGAGTGTTGTCTTAACACAGTAGTTCAGGCCGGCATTGGTCTATCTGCCTGATGGGGTCTGCTGAAGGGGAGCACAGCAGGATTTTTGAGAGGAAAGAACTGGAAGAGGACGCCTCCAGAACACTTTTCCTCCTGCTCCAAGTACTGCCCATGCCATTTTCTTCTGCCTCACTGAAGCTTTTGTGCTCTCCCTTTCTGTTTTAAGGTGGACTTTGACAAGAGCAATTTTATTGAAATGTTAGGATAATGGAAATCTTTGTGAGTTTTGTTTGAATCCAAATCCATTTGGAATCTTTTCCCTTTCTCTTGATTTTCTCTGGGTTAAGGAAATCTTGGATATGTCTGGATTTAAAGCAAGATAGCTAGCTTGCCACATAGTTTTTTCTTTGTAGAACTGTGTAGGAGACATAATCAGCACTTCTTATTACAGGACACTGCTGATCTTACCGGGATCTCTGTGTTTCCATGTATGGTGTTCCGATTTTCCCGTCTCTTGCAGAAACATTGGATTGTGCAGCTGTACTCCATAATGAAGCACTTCTTTGTTCTGCCTGTTTTGAGCTGTTCTTTCTTGTTTCTGTTCATTTCCCCCCCCCTTTTTCTTACTTATTAGCTTGGAGTAATTTCTAGTGCTACATCTGAAATAAATAGGGCAGGAGATCTTTCTCCTTTTTAATGCCTTTATTAAAAATCAGCTCAGGTGGGGAGAAACAGACGGGTCATGCACACGCCGTGGCTGCTCCCAGGAGTGGCACAGAGGAGGAGGGTGAGTGCAGCTGTGTCCACTGGTATGCAGCCAGAGCTGGGGCTTCTGTCCTCATGAGATCACCTGGAGATTCCCATTTTCCAGTTTGACATTCAAGGTCCTCTTTCTAGCCGACATACTTTAGGTTAGGGTGAAAGGTAAAAAGGATCTCAGCAGACACTGGATTCAGTTCCTCACCTCTAGACATTACTTAGATATCTTAATTCCATGATGGCTCATTGTTTTAGGGTTTTTCCTGCTAGATTTGGTGAGGTGCTTCCACATTTGCATACCAGCCTCGATGTCACCTCCTCCTCACAGTCCCAGGTGTCATTTTTCAGGAAGCAGCAGGGGGATACCCGACGAAGAGGGATTTCTAACCATCAACAACAGGTAATTAAAGAAAAACTATTAACAACAGGTGATTACAACATGAAGTTATTAACAACAAATAATTAAAACTCCAACTTAGCAGCAATTGGTTTAACTTGTTAACTCTGCAACTTTAAAAAAAAATGGACAACTTTTCTACTCATAACACACCTGTATCTTAACTTTCACTTGCCCATCTTTCTCATTCTTACCTTATGGTAATTTGGATCATGAGCTGTCCCTTTCCCCTGGGCTTAGACAGGTATTTGGAAACATCTCCTTTTAGTGTTTAAATGCTGGGTTTTCTGTCAGAATAAGACAATTAATGGATCAAGAGAACAGCAGCTTACCAAACATTGATGGCATTGTTGTAAAAAGAGGTGGAGTTCTACAGGATGTAAATGACTGCAGTAGCTGTGTGCATGTGGCTGAAGTGCAGCCTTGGTTTGTAGCTGTAGTGAACTAATGCAGAGGCTTTGGTGTTAACTTTTATTTTTGTCTGTTTTAGTATCACCAAACAATAGCAGTAGCTCTGAAACCATGTTTTCCTCTTAGCTAATATTGCTTCTTTATAATAAAAGTCAGCCCTCAAAATGTAAAGAAGCATCCTGGTACTAGTGAAATAAAATTGCTGGGAAGATGGTGGTAAGGTGATTTAAGTCAGAACTCTTGTGGAGTCAATAATCAGTAACTGGAACATGGAACTTCCTTTTTTTTGTGAGATAAAGTTAATTCCATTTGAAAAGATACTTAAGGTGACATGAATTGAATTATTCAAACTGGCCTTCTCAGCATTAACTCTAGGTTAATATCTCATGATGCCTCTGGTTTCATTATAGGAGTTTTAAGTACATAACTTTTTATAATAAATTCAATACCTAGAAGCCGAACTGAAATTGGTTTACCTTCTACCAACCCATAAAAAGAAGCATTAATTGTAAAGTGAATATTAAAGTGGTCACTAAAGTTGACTCAGATTCAGAGAGATAGCACTTTGGTAAAGGAAGCACTCTACTGAAAAATAGTCTTCTGCCTTGCTGTTAATAGAAAATATCATTCATAGTAAAATGTAGTTAAACTTTTCTATCAAAAATGATTTTTGGATATACTCTCTGCAGCACCCAAACATTCAGTATTTTCAGTCTATTTTCATGTGCTTTACACAGATATGTAAAGAAAATTGCCCTTGTTCTAGGTAATCATGTCTGACCTAGTTTATATACTCACTACTTCACTGCTATCTTAAACAGTCTCAAGAATCCAGTTTGATTTGGCACATTCTGGCTGATGAATCTGTAGATGTTCTTCAGTGTAGGGTAGGGCTTGAGGCACAAAAGTTGGACAAGCAGCTGAGTTTATGCAGAACTGGGGTTCCTGAGCTCTATCACCTTAAGGAAAGATAATACCTGGAGTCTTAGCACTGCTTATTAATGTTAATCTTTGAATTTACAAGTGCGGCTGGCAGCGTTTGTTTCTTATTTGTGGAAGATTACCATCACATCTGCTAATTCCCTTGGTTCACAAAGATTCTTGTGTGTGTATGTGAGGCTTCAGTTCTTCCTTGTGTAGAAGCAGCATGGGAATGGAGTGGGATTATAGACGAAAAGGAATATCAAGAATTTATTTTCGATGGTGTATCATCTCCCCTCTCCCTCAGTGCTGTGATGTCTGCCAGTCTTTTGGGGTGGGCCACTGGCCCTCATCAGGAATGAGGTTATTGTTCAATGCTAAGCACCATGCAAACATCCTGAAAGACATGGTCTGCTTTGGGCATATGGTAAAATCCTAGCAAAGCTGACTTTCAGGAGGGCTTTTTTAAAAAAAAAAAAACTTTTTTTTTTATTATGTTGCTATTTCTCTTTAATCACTTCTTAAAAATTGTTCAATGTAGTTGTATCACTTCTCAGTAAAATCCAAAAAAGGCTTTATCTGTAAAAATGAATAAGCCTTGCTTTCTTTTGATATTGGCAACTAAAATTCATGCCCTTTTTTTTGCCTTAATAAGGATGATTACATACTAAAGCGTCAAACATTACTTATTTGTTTTATTAATTTTTTCTTTTGAAAAAGATATTGAACCACACCAATCTTCAGAAGCCTTTTCTTTGTGATTGTCCCCAAACTTCCCCAGTTCCATTTTTTTGCAGTACAGGTCACCTTTAAATGCATTCTTAGCTTGCTTAAAGGAAAAAAAAAATCCCACATATGCGAAGGGTTTTGAATGCTATAAGGTAAACCTTCATCATGGAATTGACTTTGTCTGTTTACCCAGCTGTATGGGAACAATGAATGAGCCCATCTGAAAGATACTTGAAAACTGGGATAATAAATAAAGAACTAATTTGACTAGGGACTCAAGGGTATTGGAATAATTTTGCAAGGCCAGACAGAGACAGTTTTTGCATGAGTAACTGTCAGCAATAGCCTTGCCTTACCTGTGTTACTTTCTGCAAATCCTCTGATCTCTCTCTGTGCTTCTCTTATCTGTAAAAATGAGATAATGTTTTTATCCTCATTCTTTCTGTTTTTTTTTACTGAGAATGTCAGGTTTCAGGTGCTTTTTCATGGGTGTTCAAAGTGATTAGCAGTGATATTTGAAATATAGGGTGGTCTGGAATAGACTACCCTGCAATATCATGAAGAAAAATAATGTTTTTTTTTCCTTTTACCTCTAAGATACTAGGTCATAGTTAATTTACCTGTCTTTTCTAAAAAATGTTAACACTGAACAGGAATGCCGATGGGTACAAATATTTAAGCAAAAAGGAAATATCAGTATTGCAATACCTGTGTGTTGCTTGCATTCACGACAGAATTCCACCCACACTCAATCTCCTGGAATGTGTGCCGCAGTAGAACTGTTTGGCTTGCTCAGTCTATTTTCTTGATGTGAATGACACTGTTCCTGGTGATAAGCACTTTACCCTCAGCTCACTCAGCTCACCGCTTAACTGAGATCTGTGCCAGTTCACCATCTCTTTGTTCTACAGTCTTTAGTCAGCCTTGTTTCTAGTCTCTTTTAAAATATTTTCATTTTCTTTTTGTTTTCTTTGAATATGCCTCTTTCAGTTGCATCCATTTAGCTTTAAGAACTGTCCCTCCTATGGAAATCTTTTCCTTGGGTGAACAGTCATGTCTGGTGCATATTTTTCTGTTGGAGGATAAATCTGGAAAGAAGACAATGCCTTCCTTTCCATCCTCCGAGATCAAAACATCCTCTTGGCTTTGTAGGCTTCTGATGATACTGTTACACTTGTGAAACATCACCTCTGGATTTACATGAGAATTCAAATTTGCAGCAGAACTGTCTGTCCTTGAGAAGCACTTTGCAAACTCTTAGATCTGATATTGCAATTTCTCCAGTCTAACATTGTAGTGGCTCTTGGGAGTGAATTGTGGCCGTACTCGCCAGCATCCTCTCACTTTGAAGTGGGAGTATGGCTTTCTTCGGTGGATCCAAGGCTGCATATGAATGCACCGGCTGTCAAAGATTTTGTGTTACACTACAGGCCTTGAGGAAGAAAACTTCTGTTGTGTCCATCACTTTGTGCAGTTTCCTGTTTACCTGGCAGTCATTAGGAGTGTAAGCATACCAGCTGCTCAGCCATATGCTGTCACTACTGTTGTACCGTCCATTTGACCTATGCACATGCCCTTTGATTCAGCAGTATTTAGCCTTTTTCAAAACTTGAGACTCTTGAAAATCAGTTTTTCCCGTACTTACATCCTTGATTCACCAGTTCCCTGTTCCTAGACTTGTCTGATTCCTCCAACTGTGGCATGTTCTTCATGTTGTGATCAACATTACATTCCTGAACTTCAGGAAGATCAACCCTGGCAGCTTTCAAAGCCCAGCTGAACCAGGAAGCTAATGTACTTTGAAGCTTGCCTTGTTTTGGAGTGGTGTAGACCAGATAACTAGCACAGTGCCCATTCAACTTGAATTTTTCTTTGACTGTTGTGTATTCTCTCTTCACCAGCCTTCCAAAAGGGAGATCATCCTGTGAGAACATATTTTGGTAAAAAGTGAAAATGTTTCTGGGCCAATCCAATTTGAATTGGATTGGAATTGGAATCCTGTTTCTGAAAATGCAAACACTGATTTGCTGTTTCTTGCTGTTGAAATGAATACAGTCAGTAACTCATCTAGGATTTCATAATCTAAATACCTTTATTCATCACTGTAGATTACAGATAGTGTGATATAAGTGATTACTATATTGAAAGATAAATTGCTTGCCATTTCTTGCCTGCAAAGCACACATTTTTGTGTGTTGATCAGGTTGTTTAATTAGAAGTGTCTTTATTTAATGAAAGCCAGGTGATTATCAGTTCAGGGCACTAAAGGTTGGTCTTTGTATGGCAGAAAGATTTTTCATGAGAGCCGAGGGTGTAATTTTCTTTCAGCTAAGAAGGTGGGAATTCGTTATCTGTCTGTACCAGGATGATTGCCTGCAGAAATATCTCTTCGAGTTAGCTCTGAATACCCTAAGATTTAGCTTGAGTCTTTCATTTTGAGCTGCAAAAAAGTTTGAACTAAAAGTTTTTCTGGTGCACAGTTTGCCATTTGGAGTTTGTAAAGAGTCTCCTTCCAGGATTTTATCCACCATAGGACAAATTTCTTGAGATAGCTGCACTCATCTCCTTCTATAAGCAGAATGTAACTGGTGAGGTGGCATGAGAACAGACCCGGCAGCTACAGCATTTACTGTACGTCTGCATACATGTTGCATGTGATTTTTGGTTTATAGCAGTTTGATTGCCTGTCTCTGATCCAGTGAATGCATTAAATATCATTGCATAACAATTTTTCGTTGCCGTCTATTTATGGTGAATTCTAGAAAATGTCTGGCATGTTTCTCTTAAGTTACAGCAGCACACATATTTTGAAACTTTGAATAATTTCAGATTTTAGAACCTGAATAGGAACAGATCATGTAGACATTCAGTACCATCATGTGCCAAAGATGTTTCACAGCACCATCAACAGTAAAAAGGATACATGAGTTTCTCCTGTCTATGCAAGAAAATGGTCAATCTGAAACATAAGTATTCAAACCTGCCCACACACATGCATGGGCTCTCAGGCTGGCTGAGTTACTCACTAAGATTTAGAGTACGGGAAAGCAAATTATGTCCTCTGACCTCTCTTGGAAGTCTGGGTTACCTTGAAGTTGATCTCTGCCTTGAAATAAGTAATTTCTCATTAATCTTTAATAGATGCATTTAATTCCATGTTAAATCTTTCCCCATCTGTTCTCCATAAGTGGTAGCAATTCTATTGACTGGAGCAGACCAGAAAAACACTCAGGATGTCTTCTGTTTTCTGGTGTGTAATTTCAAAAACTCCTTTTTACTCTCTGGAGCTGAGTCATGAACATTGGTACCTTAGTTGCATGATGCATCTGATTAATGTCTCTGCTCTAAAACTTCTGAAGAAGACCTGCTTGGTGGATTAGGCTGGAGCTGCTGTCTACCTGTAATTTAGTAAAGCTTTTGACTCTGTCTTCTGCAACATTTTCCTGGAGAAACTGGTTACTCATAGCTTGGATGGGTACACTGGTCATTGGGGAAAAATAACTGTCTGCTGGCCTGGCCCAGAGAGTGCTGGTGAATGGAATTACTTGCAGCAGGCTGCTGGTCACTGGTGGTGTCCCCCAGGGCTCTGTACTGGAGGCTCTGTACTGTGCTGGTTTTTATCTTTATTGATGATCTGAGTGAGGGAATCAAGAGCTCCTTTAGTCAGTCTGAGGACAAGGCCAGGCTGGGTGTGAGTGCTGACCTGCTGGAGGGCAGGGGGCTCTGCAGAGGGATCTGCACAGGCTGGATCCATGGGCCAGGGCCAGTTGTGTGAGGTTCAACCAGGCCAAGTGCTGGGTCCTGCTCTTGGGTCACAACAGCCCCAGGCAGTGCCCCAGGCTGGGACAGCGTGGCTGGAAGGCTGCTGAGTGGGAAAGGAGCTGCAGGTGCTGGTTTTCAGTGCTGGACACGAGCTGGAGTGTGCCCAGGTGGCCGAGAAGGCCAATGGCACCGGGCTTGTGTCAGCAACAGCGTGGGCAGCAGGAGCAGGGCAGTGCCCATCCCCCTGTGCTGGGGGCACTGGGGAGGCCACCCCTGGAATCTTGTGTTCAGCTTTCTTTGCTCACAGCAAGAAGGACACTGAGGGGGCTGGAGTGTGTCCAGAGAAGGAAACGGAGCTGGGGAAGGGTCTGGAGCTCAGATCTGAGAAGTGTGGCTGAGGGAGCTGCAGGGACTCAGCCTGGAGACTCAGGGGGGACCTTCTCACACTCTGCAATGACCTGAAAGGAGGATGTAGCCAGATGTGGGTCAGTCTCTTCTTCCAGGTAACAAGTGACAGGACAAGAGGAAATGACCTCAAGTTGTGCCAGGACAGATTTAAGTTGGATCTGAGAAAAAATTTCTTCACTGAGAGAGGGGTCAATTGTTAGAACAGGCTGCCCAGGGAAGTGGTGGAGTCATCATCCTTGCAAGCATTTAGAAGATGTGCAGATGCATCACTTGGGGACATGGTTTAGTGGTGAACATGCCAATGCTGACGTAGTGGTTGGACTTTGTGATCTTAGAAGTCTTTTCCAACCTAAATGGTTGCGTGATTCTAAGAACCTTGGTCTCTTCTTTGACTAGGTCAAAGGCCTACTCTTGCAGTCTGTCACTTTTAAACCTGAGCAAAAAAACTTTAATTCACAGTCATATTGAGAACATAATTTTAGTCAGGAGCCATTTATGTTCATGGTTACAGAAAATGAGACTGAAAATTTTAATGGAGAACTTGTCTCATTAAGTGAGAGCACAGGACTGCAAAGGTAGTCACCTGTGAGCAACTGAAGTCACTCCTGTAAATGTTAAGTGACAGCATTGGAGACCATTTCTTTTCCAGAGATCCTTATGCCCCTGATATGAAGTGCAACATTCTGCAGTTAATGTGGCTTCTTTTTGAATACTTATCCTCCAGAGCTTGTTCAGCTGTGGGACTCCTTGTCATTTGTGGTTTTGGTGTATTTGAGTGTGTCCCTTATAATGAGTGTGCACGTTTAGGTATGGGGTTGAAGGAGACAACCATAGACCCACTGATAAGACAAAAAGCACGATACAACAAGACAGAATGATTATTTTTAGCTGTAACTTCTGCATTAGGTGTGAGTACACTTCCTTTGGGGTGTACTTGAGGTCCCTGGAGGTTTTGAGGTTGAGAGGGATAGCAGACCTGGGGTGCACAGTGGTGTTCTGGTATCAGCATACATGTGGGAAGGACTTGCTTCTGACCAACCTCCCAGTGCAGAAAGCCACTTGTGTTCCTGGGTGCATGTGCAAACATCAAGTGAATGAATACACAGACTGACTTGTAAGTAACCTCCTTTTTAGCAAACTCATGTTTAGCACCTGTTGAACACAAAAACCTGTGGCTGAAACATCAGCACAAGTTCAGCATTCCCAGTTGAACTGATGTATTTGTAAGCAAGCTTTGAATATAATAATCTATCTGGTTGTATGATTATAGTATTTCTAAATCTTAACACAGAAATAAGTCCCAGATTTATTTATTTATGACTTGAACGTTCTGGTTAATCAGCTGATGTCAGCCTTTTGAAACATTATCTTGCACCCTTACTGTAGATTCCAAGCTTCAGGTAAAATCAGAGCCAGGAGTAGGTCTGGAGGCAATCCTTCTTACTTGCAGAAATGAGAGTTCACACACATATTTAAAAAGGTCTTTAAATATTTAGGCCATTGTTTTTCATTTTTTCCATGGGAATATCATTAAAAGGACATGCGAAATTTTGATTAATATTTTTCATTACTTGTGCTGACCATGAAAATTCTACACGTAAGTGTGCAGCTGGGACTGCTGCTGTGGTCTACCCAGGTAGGTGAGGGCTGTAGATTAATTGGGGTGTAATTCTCTTCTGTTACTGTATCGCCATCAAATTATTTAATTGCTTTCTGGATTAGTTTGTTGCTCTTAAATAGGAGTTGATGCCCAGTGTTTGTTAAAGAATGTAAGCTCAGTGAATTTAAAATGGTGTGTAAATGCAAAGTTGAATTGTAGGTCTAGTAGTAAGATGATGTAAAGAGAGCTCAGTTAGCCTGGGACTTCTCCACACATAAGTTAATTCTTACAAAAAGGTCGTATTTTTGCTTATGCTGGGTTAGAAGAAACAAGTGTTCAACATAGGGAAAACTCCACCCTTCCATGCTGATACAAGGCAGATACACATATGATATGATCCATTTCATGGATGTGTTTATTCATCAGAAGTAAAAAGAATCACCTAATCTGAAATGGACAGATGCGCTTCTGTGAGTAAAATACAAGAAGAGACACTGGAGTCATCTATTATGTAGACACACCCCTCTGCAGTCTTAGTTGATTTAAGGATTAATTCTGCTAAAACAGTCTATTGAAAACACTGCAGTAGTAATAGCATGCTTATTTAAGAAGAAGTAAATGTAGAGGACTACAGTTTTGCTTGATAAAAAGTATTTGAAAACTTAAAGCTTTTCCCTTTCAGTGCTTTCAGTCAGACCGTGTAACTCAGTGGTCACGTACATATTGGAAAGTTACTTCCTGATTCCTTCTTTCTAGTGATGAGTGACAGCAATGTCAGTCACTCTTGGGTCCCTGTGTACATGGCAAGAGTGAAACTGTGAGGCACTTGCAAAAAGCTACTCAAATCCAGCAGATGATTCAGTTTAGATGTTATTAGGTGTTATTTTTTATTAAATATGAAGCTATTCCATTTACTTTTTCCTGAATGATTAGATGTGATCATCACTAAGATGATCAACACTGCATGTGAAATGCACAACCCCAAGTAATAAGCAGGCACATGGTTTTTTCTGGTCTGGCTTGTTGATTTTCAGAGCCTATTAAGGCTCTTTACATGTTGAACTAATCCCTTCTCTTAAAATTAATAAGTATTTTGAGCATTACTTTTAATTTGTCTTCAACCTTTTGGACCCATAAGTTGGCACTTCTGTGTGGGAACAAATGGCTGTCAAACAGATCTGGGTAAAACTAGAGATGTTAATTTTCCCTTTTAACCCTTTTTTTCCCAAGTAGAAGCAAATTAAAAGGTTGAATTAAGATATTAATGCTGCTGTTAAAATAAACATGAAATAAAAAGTTTAAGGATGTTACAAAAACACTTTGAAATGTCAGAAACACTGTAAAGTGGAGGGCTGGTAATTTTTTAAATTATCAGAAGCCTAGGAGAAACCTTTTCTTTTGATGTAATCACCAATTTTTTTCCCTCTCTGTGTTAGTGAGGAATCTTTCCATATCATGGTTTGATGGACAGGATGACTTGAGTGAGAGCTAATGTGGAACTTGCCAGCCATCTCAGTAAGATGCATTGTTTCACAGTGGTAGGGAGCAGGAAAAAAGTTTTGGGGACATCTGGGAGCAATAAGACTCTGTTGTGTGGGTGGCACATGCAGTTTGAAGTAGGAAGGGTCTCAATGTGTGTGTGCTAGCAGATGTGAACTAGCAGGCCAGTAAGTTGTGACAAGTGACAAGCCTCTGGGGCAGGAGGCCACTGTTCCCTTGGTGCCAGGTGCAGAGCTGGGAGCTGCTGCTGCTGGCGTAACCATCACCATTGTGGGTCAGGAAAATTTCCGTTCTCTGATGGTCGTATTCAAGTAATGAAGATTTAGACACCTCTAACAGAAGGCTGTTCCTCCCAGGAACTGGTCCTCACAGTTACAGTTTTCACATGTATTTATCTCTTTCCACAAAGGGGCAATTAAACTCCCATAAGTCTGCCAAATTTATTACATTCTGTCTACCTAAATATTTCCTGTCATTTCAGTTGAATGTGGCATTTTCCGGTTCTTTTTATCTTGCAACTGCTTAACTGTCACACGTTCTTTCTGAGCTGGCTAAATGTCGAGGGTGGAATAAATTATTACTTACATACTGTTATTTGTATAACTGTAGTATTTGGATTGGGGACCAATATCCTCTGGTATTAGGTAGGCAACTGAATTTGAATCTGAATGATGGTCACTGTTCCAAAGAAGTCACAATGTTGATGTGTTGAAGCATTTTTTTTTAAATCAGTTGGATATGAAAGCTGCTTTGAAGATAAATGCAGCATGATTAAATTAAGTATTACTTACTGATATATATTTCTTGCATAAATTTGATTTTCTATTTACATTGCTTCCTGAAAATGCCATTGTTAATAGAGTTCTGACATCTTATTTCCCTTATTGCTGTCTCAGTAGCATTTTATTTCTGATGCTTTAATAACTCAGTGTAGACTGAAAGGATAAAACTGAGGGAATTGACTGAACTAATTAGACCCTGATTTGTCTGGCTGTCCAGCGCCTGACAAATGTGTCTTTGACATAAACAGAATAAAACATTTCTGCTATTAGCCACTTACAAATATCTATTTTGGCAGAGCTTTGAAACTATTTAATTCTCAGGGCATATTGTGCTGGGTAAGGAACCAATTCAGGATTTTTCTTTTGCCATTGTGACTCCCCCTTCCTGTCTGTGTTGAAATAGTGTCATATTTAGTAGCTTCACAAAAACTCAAAAACAGTTAATGCACTTACCACCCTAACAAACTGAGTATTTCTGAGAAAGTGGAAATATTCCCATTTCAATTTCTTGTTAATGACACACTTGAGTATGGGATCTGAAATGTCAGTCTTTGTATTTTCAAACCTGTGGAAACTTGAATAAAGCTTATACATAAGAGCAATCAACTCTGATAGCAGTAGGCTAAATATCAGTTTCTGAAAATAAATTTTATATGAATCTATTCTCCAGACAATTTGACTTTTAAATGTTTAAAAATGTGACATCTTTATATAAGTGAATATAGATTGAGGCAGGAGCTATAAAAACTTGAAGTTTCCATGCATCACCTACTTTTCACTATCACCTGTTAAACAGCACAGCCGGATACAATGTGGCTTTACTACTTTCCATTGCAATAATTTACTGCCCTTCTGACCTATAAACAGATAACCATTAGCATGACTTGATACTGTTAGAAGTTTGGATACATTCTCAGGTGTAATTCACAGTTTTAAATATTGTATGTATGAAAGGTTTTATAACCTAGCATTTGGAAGATGGCAGCATTACATTTCCTTGAGCAGTGTTCTGGGAGTAATGATTTGTCACTGCAGCCTTGTTACAGGGCTTCCAGAGTGAGCGTCTTCTCACCTCCTCCTGGATTGCTGTATCCTTATGTAAGGACCATTGAAAAATTCATTAAGCACCTTCCCTTTTGTCATTGCTTTCTTTGAGGGTGACCTAACTGCAATCTGCATGCAGAAAGTTTTTGGTGACCTCAGATATTGATTCACACTTATAACTTCCTTGCAGTGGAGGGGGAGGCAAGGAGGGATGACAGAATTTGGGAGTGAATGTAAGTGGCTCCTTGTCCTGCATCTGCTACTGATTTGCTCTGTGACCTTTGGATAATTACTTCAGCTTTCTGTGCCTAAGCTCACTATTTGTACAGTCAGGTCAACAGTGCTTCTCACCAGCATTTGTAAAGCTTTTCAAGTTCTGTGCTTGCAAACTGCAAGAACAAAGCACTGTCATGATTCATAATGACAATACTCCCTTTGTACCAAAGTCCTCTATTGAAATAAGAGCAGTTGGGCTGGCATGAGCGGTGAATCAAGTCTGTTGTCCCTTTTCTATTTTTGAGATAAAATAGCCATAAGAAGTGTTCATGCAAGATGGCAAACCATTTAAATGCCAGCAGGGTTGTGTTAGACTCCTCAAGTTGCTGCTTCTGAGTGTTGCTTCTCATTTTGGTCCTAAATAAGACCCAGAACATCAGGTAGAACACAGATTTTCACATTTAATCAACCTGAGGGTGCAGTAATGTGCCTGAACTGTGCCTGTTCATGGAAACCAAAGGATTGGCACTAGGTACTGGTGCTGGCTGGGAAGTGAGCTAATTACCAGTGGGCACTTGATAAGGTTCATTTCATCATTGATGCAGTTATTTCAAAAGGTATGGGGCATGGGAAGTAATCTTGAAGCATGTCAGCTGAACTGAGTGTATCCTTTGAGGAAGAATGCATGGAAGGATCTTGAGTGACTAGCTGAAGACTATATGTTAGAGAGACCTGAAGTGCTCAATCCTTATTTCTTTTATGAACTTAGTTTTTAAAGCTCGTTCTAGGACGTAATTGAGAAGAGGGCTCATAGTAGTTGACAAATACTTTGCTTGGTAAGCCAATATAGATTAAGAATGATTGAAGATAATCGGAAGACTTCTGATGTTTACATAATGTTTATCTAAAGCACGGATTGTAACTTGTTTGTTACAGAAGTTATTACCCTGAGATTAACAGTAAATGGGTGAAATGTGAATGTAAGAGCAGAATGAGAAAGAGACAAAAGGTAGAAACAGGGAGATGACATAGCCATGCTCTGTTGATACTTTAAACTGATAATGCTTCTGGAAGTATCTACGCTATCTCAGTAGATACTCCCAGAAGAAGAATTCATCCAGGTTATTTTTTCTTGAGAGGGTAATCTGAGATAGGCATTGTGAAGAATATCTGTAAGTGCATGGTAAGAGGGCTTTGTGGATATCCAGAGTTGATATTTCTCTCAAACTTGGAAGAAACTCTGTAATTTACTCTATAAGTAAGAATAAGTATGTGCCTTTGCTACACAGCGGGTGTCCTCAGTTTGCCAAGTTCAGCTGCCCATCAAAGATGAGATCATTTAATTAAAAAAAGGCTTTTATGCATTTGTGGTAAGCTGTAGAGAGAATGTGGGTAGGGAATAAAATGATTGGAAGAACAGTAGAAAGTATGCGGCACAGGTCAATGAGAGGTCCTCTGTAATGACAATAATTGTTGGGAACATTTTAAAATACACTTAATCAGTGTTGGAGTTATAAAGATATAATATCTGACAGGCAGAGATTTCGACATAGCTATGATTAGAGAGCTTGTTTAGGCAGTGGAAGATTGCTGCTGAACTAGTGAAGATTGGGTTAGGTTCTGGCTGTGGCCTAATTTTATATCTTTAAGATTTTGGAGGCATGTTAGGATTTGGTGCTGCAGTTATGCTGCATTACTGAATTGAAATTAGTTTTTCATACATCAGAAACAAGTACTACACCCTTGTAGTTTTACTGAAATATTAATACAAAAAAGCCCTTTCATTCCTCAAATGCTCTTAAAATGTTCTTTATAACAAGATAATAACTGTAACCTAACAATTTTATATGCATAACCTTTTGTAGGCCAGGCAGCATGTGCAAGCAGAAATAGCGGGTTATAAAGAATTAGTGTGGTTGTTTGTATTGTGTTAGTGTTTAGAAGCTCAAGCTCCATTCTTTTAGGTATAGCATGAATACTAAAGGAAGATACAGATTTCTGGCCCATGCTGCAATTTTGCAGATGTTACATCTGCAAAATGATGTACATGATGCTTACATCTGTGTATGGGCTCTTCACTGGGCAGTCTGGTGGTGTTCTGGGCAACAGGGTCCTGAGCCTGGAAATATATACTGACAGCCAAGGGAGTTGTCAGGTTTTGTGTACTGCTGTAGTAAACTGGAAACAAAAGAGATTTTAGATTTTCTGCTTTATTTGTGTCACTGCAGAGGTGTGGGAAAATGGAGGGGCCACAGTCATCAGTCTTGGAGTAATTTAGGAAGGCGCTGCACATGTAAATAAAACAGAATTTCTGTCCTGTCCGGTTTATGGTTTGGGGTGCAAGCAACAGAGAAATGAAAGAAAAATATGTAGTGGTGATAGCAGAGATGGAACGGCAAGGATATCCACGGAGCATATTGCCCTGTGCTTGCTGGGAGCACAGTGGTGCTCTGTGCCTGCCTCACTGTTATCTTATAGCAGTAGTAACCAGCAGTTGTTGTTAGCCCTAGCGGGTCTTGCTATTCTGATTACAATCTTGCTTTTTCCCCCTCAGCTTTGATTCCCATGTAATTTTAGCAATATGCCCATGGAGAACTGTTACAGCAGGATAGGAAGGAAATGTTTTATGGCAGCTCAAATTTGTGCTGGAAAATGGTTTAAAGTGTTCTCTTTTAACCTGAGCTCTTAGTACAATATTTGTGGCAGTCAAGAATGCAGGAAATGAGGATGCTTTGTAGCAGAGTTAATGAAGAAGATTTCAGCGTGTGCAGACCCTTGGCTGCAGTTATGCTAGTGCTCAGAAGGTGCTTATTTTCCTGTCTTTCAGTGAGTCCTTCCCTGCTCAGGCAGTCTTGCAGGAGTATTTTCTTTATGTGGCAGATGAGGCACGGAGGAGAGGGCCTGTGGGAGATCACATGCTGGGTCGCCGGTGAAGAAACAGGATCTTTATTTGTTGTTTGTTATCAGAAATGAATTACTTGAGGGCATGCTTGTGCCCTGCTTTGGTCAGGTACCCCCCAAACAGGCTGATATGTTGTACCACAAAGTGGTATTAGCTCAGCTCCCAGAAGCAGTAGAGCTGCATCAGTAATTAGTTCTTCTCAGCAAGCTTAATTAGCAGGCTCAAGCAGATACTGCACTGACATGGATACTTAACTTCTGGTTCCCAAGCCAGCTTAAGTATGTGTGCAAGAGCCAAGCGCTGTGCAGTGTGAACTTAAAGTTTTGCCATCTTTGCTTTATTTCATTTACAAAACAGACCTTAAATCTCCTTTTAAACTTCTTTTCTCAAACTTTTGCTACAGCCAGTGCCTTTAGAGGTCCTTTTAGTCCATGTGAATAAGGAATAAGTACTGCTTTAAACAACTGCCCACACGTGTCTGATTAGAGAATATTATTTTTGATTAAAATTCATTGCTTAATTATTCAAACAATTTTTTGTTGCTTTTATTATTGTTTTTTAAATCAAATCCCATTTCAGTCATCTTTTTAGGCAGGAGATGATATATATAAAATGATCTTAGTGTTTATTTGAACATCCAAATGCAATAAATCTGCTCAGTATTTCAATAGCATGCTTATTAATAGAACACATTATTCTGTTCAATATTGCATTGTCTTTAAAATTTAGCAGAGCATTAGTAGTAATGAAACTAGCTTAAATCAATATATCCCTGTTATGAGCCCATCTCTGTGAGGAAGAAAATTCAAAAATTTGCCTGTAGCACAATAACCAGGTGATAGTTGCACAAAGAGATCTAAAAGGAAGACTTTCAGCAAACTTATAATTTCTAATTTAGAACGTGTGTAGATCACAATATAATCACATTAGTTTTAATAGAAATTTTCAGCATTGAAAAAAATTCCCCAGAAAATACTTCAACTGCTTAGAATTAAATTTTGGTCTCACTGTCAGTAATGAAAAAGCTCCAACTCACTGGAGTAGGCTTTGTAACTACACCACATGCAACGACTAAATTGAGTATTGTGAATGCAGTCCAGAAAATATCACAGATATTTTCCTATTCAGTTGCAGAAATTGTGTGAAAAAACAAGTGCGCAAAGAAAAACTAAAATTAGATTTAACATTCTCAGCTTGGCAATTGCATGCTTCCATTAGATGTATGGGCCAGAATTTTTATACTTAGATGTCTAAAATTAAACCCCCGAATAAAAGACCTGATTGTAGAAAGTGCTTAAGCACAGTGTTTGTAAAGAGATGCATGCCCCAGTTCTGATAGTTTCATTTTAGTTTTCTTGATGGGTTACTGCCACTTCATTTAACTCAGTGTTGCTGCAGAACAATGTCTTGTTCTCTCGACTTGGGCTGGTTGACTTGAATGGCATTGAGTGCAGGGATGTGCCCTAGCAGCACATCGATCCAGGTGGGTGGAACTGTGTCTTACCACTGAGTGTTTACAGGTAAGGGGGCAGAGAGAACACCATTGGAAGTGAGACCGCTCATTCCTTCTAGGAAACTTCTAAAATGTGGAGTAACCTGTTGTTGCTGTGGGGAAAAAGCTGCCTGGTTTCCACTTCTGAGAACCAGACTAACACTCTACACAAGTTGATTCTCCAGTTTCTAAAAGGCAATTTGGGGTTGTGTCTCAGTGGTGTTTGCGAAGAGTGCTTCCATATTGAACACTTGGTTGTTTTTAATGTGCTTTTGTTGTGTATTGCCTGCAATTTTTTGTGTTGATTTCAGCTTGCTTTATTCCTCCATAAATACCCACTACCCTCCAAAAATCAAATAAAAACAAAATAACCCAGACTAAAAACCCCAATGAAAAACTCAAAAAACTCTCTCTCAAAACTTCAGAGATACTGTGGAGGAAGCAGTTTGCTCCTCTTCTCTAACATCCTCCACCCATGGAGCTGAAGATCTTCAGCAAACATTGCCTCACAGTGCTTTCAAGAGATGGGTAAGCAGTAAAGTGTTGCAGATGGGTATCTTGAGTCATGGATGGGTTGAGTGATTTACTGTTGAGATATCAGTGGAAGAGACAGATGAGTGACAGCATTCCTGCTCATGAACTTGCTAGCTCCTTCCCTTTCTTAAGATGTTGAAATGTAATGAAACTTAAACATCTTTAAACAACTTCCAGATTAAATTTTAATATGAATGAAAAATGAACAATATTCTTACAAGTAAGAAATGGTCTTCATTAGTTTTTAAAGTCCATATCATAAGGAACAGCACCATTAATAAGAGCTTTGAGTTTTTTTTATATTATGTACACTGTTCAGATAGAAATTTAACAGGGAATTTTAATGAAATGATGGCAGAAATCACATTTTTATTACATCCCTTTGCAGAGTATTTCCTGTGAGACCAAGATAGAGAGAGGCCAAAATTAATGGCTTTTCATAGGAACACAGTGATAAGTTATGGAAAGCTTATAGAGATAATAATTTTAGGCTGCTGTTTGGATAGCTAAACAGCCTTATGGAGAATTGCTGCTTAATAGACATATCATGGGAATTAAAGACATTTGGATGTTAATTTGTATACTTATTTTTGGTATAGGACCACAAAGAGAAATTCATTTTACAGATACTTTGCCTGCTGCTCTGTAGAGAGAGGGAAAGAATTCACTTATCGGATAGTTCCTGTCACTCAACCACTTAAGAGAACATGGAGAGTTGTCAGGGGGCTGCCTCTCTTTCCCTTTTTCTCCCCTCTTGTGGTTTTTAATCTGAACGTAAGAGAGCATGATAAGATCTTGCCATGGTTTTGTTCTCATTAAAAATTAAAGAAATTGTTATTTTGGGAAATGAGAGTTATGTTTAGGGAAAATAAGCACCAAAAATATTTATGAAAATCTAAGCAATCTAGCATATTATGTTGACTTAGAGTTGAGCTTGTATTGCCCACTTGGCAAATATATTTTACCATATTGCTGTACAACTATAATAATAAATGAACATATACTAAAGCCCCCATCTACTATGGCAACTGGCGTTTTAAAAGCACTTCACGTGCTCAGTTTCCTGTATTTTAAATGCAGATGTTCATCCAAGTTTTAATACCAATGGGAGGCCCTGTTCAAAACCTGCATTAGAGTGAAGCACAAGGTGGCAATAAACTTAATTCGGGCTTTTATCTTTCTTGGTTCCACCTCAAAGCTTTTAAATATTGCAGTTCTGAAGTGCGAATTTCTTTTGTGTTAGTCATTTCTGTGAACACCTGCGAGCGGCTGGGTTTAATTGGCCTACAGCTGGCACTGACTGTATGTGCAGGGGCTGGGAGAGGCACTCCTGATCGGCTGCCTTCGCGGAGGGCATCATTATCTCCTTGCCTTCCTTTTCAGCTCCTTTTTTTTTTTTTTTTTTTTTTTTTTTTTGTCTTATATGCAGGTTAGAAAGGTTTAGGGATTAGGGACCGAAAATAGAAGGGGCTCCAGCGAGATTTGAAGGCTCCCAGACGAAGTAATTTCGGCAAATATATCTGCATGCATCAACACCTTATTGAGCACGTCAAGCGTGGATTTGCTAATCTTGTTAGTCAATTTGCAATACTTCTGTGGTTTTCATAGAGGTGACTGTGCCAAGGGCCAGGGAGGCTGAAGTGCACAGCAGTGACAACAAGATAGAAGAAGGAAGTAAAGGTTTTAAAAGTCCCTTCTCCATGTCAGCTGTTAACAATGTAGTGGAAGGTGTCACCTTACATATGGCTGAAAAAAAACAGTACAGTTTTGTGTATGGACATTTCTGGTAGGATGGCTTTGCTTTAGTAATAGATCATCTCATTTTCATCGAGACTCTCTGGATCTTGGTATCTCAGTTTAAATTAACAGACTTCTTGTTTCCCTGAGTGTCTTGTCCTTTAGCTTTATAATAACTGCTGCTCTGCTTATAGTTGATTTTTAAGCTGGTTTTCAGAATTAGCTACTGGCATAACAAATCTTATTTCATAAAAGAAACTACTGCAGAGTGCTTGATTAAGAGTTAGAGGAAGTAAGATGTTCTTTACCGGTTGCTGCTTTGTAACAGATCAGATTGTTCTCTACCTGTGGGCTTCACTGGGCTTTGCAGATGAAGTTGAATTATATTGAAATGGAAAGAGGAAAGGGAGAAATGCAGCCAAATTGCTTGAACTAAGCCAAACTTTCCTAAAGGTCATATTTCCCAGTGCTAAGAAGGACAAAATAGTCTTTATATGGAATATATTACTCACTACAGAAGTAAAACTGGAGTTTTGAATCTAAATTGAAGGCTGAATCTAAAATGAAAGCTGTGAACAGCCACAAGCCTATAAATACAGCATTTGGATTATAATAGATTTTGTAGTCTTTGTGTGTCCCTTACAATTCGTAATTTGGAGAAGGGTGTAGTTTGTGAATCTTGTGAGTTTACTGCATCCTTTTTACCAGGTGTTTTCCATTAGGGATTCATTGTATGTGGCCTGTAAGGGCCCTTCATGGCAGTGCATTGTGAATTCTCTGTGCTTTGTAGCTTAATGGTCTTCTGCCAGGTGAGACGTATTCTAGAACAAAAAGACTGCTTAAATAGGCATGAAAACTAAGGAAATGCCTCTTCACTTTCATATTAAAGCAGTATATATGTTACTCTAGCTATATTTCTTCATTTACATGAGCCACAGTCTTGATGATTGACTTTGTTCCAGCAAAAGGCATGCAAATATTATTTTTGAACAAATGGAGTTTCAAAAAATAAATGCACAGTGAGTGCAAAGTGAATACTGGAGAAATAAGGTCAGTTGATAAACTCTCCTAACTTTAATCCTTGTTTTTTTTCCTTGCTGCTGTTTTTCTGGGATCTTACTCATACTCTTTATGTCAAGCTTGTTGCTTCCCTTTTAGATATTTTTCAGTGCAGATGGATTCTTTTTGGGAAATATCATGCTACAGAGAGCACCATTGCTAAGCAGAAACGTGATGCATACTGGAAAGAAAGAAGGGGTAACTACAGAGTCTGTATGAGTTACTCTGTACAAATACAAGGACAATATTGGTGAGATAACTTAGGTTGGGGAGAGCTGAGTATGGAGATTTTTTCAATCTGACTTCTGTATAATGTCTTTCATCCTCCAAGGTTTCCATTAAACACTGTCAGTGTGACTGACTGCATGCCCAAGAAAGTGTAGCAGCACTCCCTAACTTCAATACAACTTGTTCAAGTTTCCTATTTGTGTTACCCAATTGTGTTTAATTGGAATACATTAATATAGCAGACACCTTGCCTTCGTCTAACCAGATTTAGGGCTGAGAATGAGTAGAAAGGTCTTATCTTAATGAAAATGAATTTTCTTCCGTCTGAACAATAATGCAATAAAATGATCAACCTTCTTTTTTTAAGCTCTTAATTGCCTGCATATGTAATGCTACCTAGCGACACTTTCAGCAGTGCCTGGCGAGGGCCCTGCTGTTGGTCAGAGATTTTCAGAGAGGGCTGAAAGATAACATTATTAGTAACAATTAAGACAAATGTTTCTTTTGTGGCTTGAAGAAGGCTCATTTAGCAAAATCTCTCAAAGGCAAAGCACTGAGCATTTGCAAGGCTTTATTTATTTTGTAGGAAAGTGAAATGTTTGTGGGAGGGAAGGAACTAGAGTGTAGATTAGACCCGGCATAGCAGCAGTCAAAGGCATTCCAGTAATGGCACCAGTGCAGGCCCAAGTGCAGAGCAGTGGGATTTCATATACAGTAAAGGTGAGAAACAGCTACCATGAATATTCTTCTTACAGTAACTGAATACTTTAGTTCTTGAATTAATTAATCAAAGGCCCTAGACTGCAATGTCATTATGAATAGTCAGAACATTTTCAGCTTGGTGCTTGGCTCATCAGTCTGGCAGACACTGAACTCTGTCAATCCCTATTGAAGTTGTGCCAATCTTCTCAGATGAAGTTGATTGATGTGAGCCCTTTCCTCACCATTCATTTGGACAGCCAGACTGTGTGTGACTAAATTCTTGGCCATCACAGACATTCAGATGAATTCATTTTGATTAGTTCTAGTTGAGACTTTGGGGAAACATGAAGACTGAATTGCCGTTCTTTTCCTCCCTTGCCCTGTGTCATTCTCAAGCTCTTCCCTTGTCCATCCACAACCATTATGCTCATGCACGCATGGAAGTGAATACACGTGCACACATTTCTGTTGCTAGGCATTAATCCATGGGTCCAGGCAGAGTTCAAGAGCTTTTTTATACTAATTGTCTTTTACCAAACTACTTCTCTTCTCTGTATGATGCGATATTGGAAAATCGTGCTGTTTTCTCAGTTGCAGCATTTTAATGCTTGCTCTGTCTTCAATGAGATGCTTTGCTTTTTTTCCTGCTATCTGGGACAAATTTAGTGTAAATTAAATGACCAGTTCATTTTTTTGCGCTCCATAGGCTGCAGCAAGTAATAAACAGCTTATGTAATCTCCTAATCATCAACTCAGCCAAAAAATGTCATAAAACTCTGCAGTATACAGCACCTCGCAATGATTTTTGTAGCCTGCAGAAACCGTATATTATGAATATGGTTTTCTATGGGTTTTTTTATTTAAATTGTCATTATCCTCCATTTGCAGAAAAGAGAAAGACTTTCTTTTCTTATTAGATGTTCCATTTAAAACCCATATTTATTGCCTTTCTGTGTGCTTGTTAATTCTACTTGGAAATTGTTGCTTGCTTTCATTGCTTTGGAAAAATGATGTAAATATCAGAAATAATAGGGACAAAGAACTTCTCTATCTTTCCTTCTCTGCCCCCCTTCCACCTAGAGTGTTCTGGGCTTCTCTCACATTTCCAGTGTTACTTTGGTAATTCATCTTACCCTTGCATTCTCCATCTATGTGTGTAACCAAAATTTTCATCTTCGACTCCTTGCTCCCACTGTAGGATTTCTCTCCTTCTAGATCTTCTTTTAAACATTTTTGTCCAGCCTAAATAGCATGAAAGTTGGTTTCCATTGCTTCCCATGGGAGGCTTCTTTTGTGGTTTGCTATCACAAGGCATTTTTACAGCCCCTATTTCCCATTTCATCATTTCACACCCATTTTTAGCAGCCTGTATAACAGTTGCCTGTTATTTGGTATTAACCTGTTAGTGCCAGTATTATGTTTTGCTTTTTAAATGTTTGTTGTTTAACCAGATCACTGGTGTTATAAATTGCTCTCTGTATCTTAATATATCTTAATTTTTTCTTAATGGTTGTACTTTGAGAAAGCATTATAAACAACATGCTCTCTTTCAGACTCTGTGATATGAAATACAGTGAGCATTTTCTTCTCAAACCCTTTTAGACATAATCTTTCAGTTTTCATGGTACTGTCATTGATGCCAGCTGTATCTCAGCTAGTCTTCCTTAGTGCAATGCATTGAAGAGAATTGATTTGAACAGAATGATAAATCAGTCTAAAAGTTACTTTGGGGAAACTTTTTAGGGCGATCTTACAGTATCAGAAGTATTTATCAGAAGAAATAGGTTTGTGTGCCTTCAATTATAAGGGAATACTGATTGGGATTCTTCTGAAGGATGTCCTTCTTGGAAGGGTGATTTGCTACTCCCTTGCAGTTGATCCTCTGCCTTGGGAAACTGGCCCTCTTAATTCTGTTCTGTGCAGTTTTTGGTTATATGTGTAGCTTACTTTACATATTTAAATATATGTTCAGATAAAGTGATTTGACATGAGCTTGAACTAATACTGCTGATGCTGAGTGTTCTTGACTCTTTGAAATGGTTGAAAGGAGCACTCAGCTCCTCAGCAGCTTTCCAAACTACTACATTGCTCAAATGTCAGAAATATATTTTATATGGGCGGCAGAAACTGCCTTCTGGTGAACCTTCTTCTTTCTTTATAATTTGAGCTAAGCAATTGCTCAGTGTCATTTGATGAAATTGTAGTGAATTATGTTTTTTCAGGTCCAACCATTTCACGAAGGAAAACAGTCTTTTAAGGTGAGTTGATAGGAGTCTGAGATGCAGTACAACTTAGCTGGGATTCATCCAAGAGAAGTAAATGTAACATGCATTGAGGAAGAAGTGTAATGAGAATCGTTTCTGAAAAGGAATTGCAAGTTTCTAATGCAAGGAGGGAGGCGAGAATCCTAGCTCTCCTTTTGTGGTGCTGTAGACACTGGCAGAGAAATCCACATACAGGTTTATGGGTCATCATTGCCTGTGGTGCTCTTTTTAAGTACCTTAATAGAACTGTGTTTGTGAAAGGATACAAATTCAAATGCTTTAGTAAACTACAGAAAGATGTAAAAGGTGGAAAAACATGCGTGTTCTAACTATCTACTGCTTTGGCACCCTGTCTGCTTGTTTAATTACTGTAGCACATTTGACACAGTTGAAAACTTTTGAGTTAAAATCTTTGTGTGTATTTTATATAGAATGATGTCTTTTATATTTTGTCCTCTGGATTGATCAGTCCTTTTTCTTTAGGCTTTATTGCTGTAATACAGCTGTTGGTTATTTTTCTTTTTAATGCTTAGCCCTTGCCCAAGGTGCTTTACGGGGAGGAGGAGTAGATCAAAATAATAATTTTTCTTCTCCTAACATTAAGATAGGAGTTTTTAAATGACTCAGGCCAATTTATTGCAGAGTAGATTCATTGCGGATACACTCAAAATCTATCGGATTGATTGACGATGCTGTTCTATCGACATGTCTGTTCCAAAAGAGAATGTGGGATAATAGGTTGAAGATTTGATGAATACCGCTTTGTTTAGAGAAAATTATATTTTGGTGCATTTAGAATATTTGTGATGTAGGAAAGACTTTGAAAGTTACCTTCAAAAAGTGTCTCTAGAAAGGTTTCCCCTGTTGATGCCAAGCCTTGTGGTAATGGATGGCTCTGGCACTGCTCCAGTTCCAGGGAGATCCCACTGCTGGAAAAACACAAACAAAATACATTACTACTGGATTTTGTAGACTGAAGGTTCAAAAAACCCCCCAAAAATAAAAATCTGGATTTTTTTTTTCCAAAAAAACCTAGAATTTTAGTTTGAACTTGACTTTTGTACAAGTTGTATATGTTCCTTTCAGATACTGGTGAGTTAAAACTGTTGTAATGGAATTGTTTATAATTTTTGGGAACTCTTTTATAAGTGAGCAGCCTGGCTAGCTTATTCCCCTTGTGAATTGGAAGGTGATACTTCTTTTAAAATTCTTCCAATTTATGTAATTATTTTTGTGGGTTTTATTAAGTAATACATTTTAAAATTAATGGAATTCATGAAACCATGTGGTATAATCCCTAACAATGCATGTGAACTCCTAAGATTCACAGGGAAATAAGATAATAGATTCCTCTTACCATTGTTTTATTGAATTGATGCTTCCATCTTTACTTTGAAGGTAAAAAGGGTATTAGATTGCATGTTGAAAGTTCTTTTTCATCTTTTCCACATTAGTTTTACTTTCTGAAGCATGACATCCTCAAGTTTAAATCTGAATTCAGAGCAGAGGCATATTCTGAGTGAAGCAAGAAAGACACACAGGAACAAAAAGGTTTATTTCCAATTCTTTATATTTTATGTATGGCAGAAATGAAAGGCTTCTCCCAAATGAGTTCTGCGTGAGATGTTTGTTTCAAGTGTTTTTTGACACAGCTTGCTGATTTAATGATTAGGCTTTCAATCCCACAACTCTGTGGCCTGGCATTCCAGCCAGCTCTGTTAAATTATCTTCAGGCTCTCCCTTCTGTATTGAGGTGGGGAGGAATAAGCACTGACAGTGTTTGGCCCTTCCCTGGCTATCTCTTGGGCCACTTCCACTGTACCCTTAATTTGAAGAGTCCCTAAGCTGTGACTTACTCCAGCATTCACACCTTGGTCACTGGTGAGCCTGGGGTAGGAAAAAGAAAGCTATGGAAGAAGTGAGGTTGTGTTAGCAAGCAGAGAGCAAGACTCTTGCTCTATTTCTCAGGCACCTTCAATGTACATTCACAAATACCCATGGCTTTGTCTCTTCTCCATGTGCATGGGAGAATGGAGATTTCAGGATGAAATAAGGCTCTCCAGGAGAGAACAGCATCAAGGTATTATTTAGTCCTGGTGCCACCCTTCCGGCAAGTATCATAACCTCATTTATTTTCCTCTCAGCTCTGATATGGGGATTGGAGTTTTCTGTGCTGAAAGAAATTATGACTATTCCTTTGATTATTCTACTTGGGTAATGGCATGAGTACTGTACATGCAGGTGCCAATTTTTTTTTCAGTTGGAGAATTGAATTCAGAGGTTGATATTGATACAGTTGAACACCTACAAATTTCAGTACAAAATACGAGACTCTGAGAGTTCTAGTTAGTTGCTTTTGATGAATTGAAATAAATTCATATTCTCTTATTAAAAGCCCAGAGAAGAAACCAAAATGCCACTCTGTATGCATGATTCTTTTTAAAAATGAGGGCTAAGAAAATCCCAATTCATACATATAAGACATAGCTTTTTAATATATTGCTCAAGCATATGCAAAAAAGGCATTAATTTTCAGTAATATAAAATTCTCGATATGTGCCTGGAGCTATGGTTTTGAACCTAAATTGCATGTATTTACTAAGCCATATAGCTCTGCAATGTGGAAAATGGAAGTGCATTTCAAATGTGTGCAGGGATTGCTATTACTAAAACCAGTTGCAGTTCACAAGTGAGAAAAATAAAGCTTCAGATGGCAGATGAAGAGACACCTTTATTGACTCCATATGCTTGACCGCATGAGGTGCATTCCTGAAAATGGGAAGCAAGTGCCATATTTTAAGGAATTTCAGAAGTCAAGCATCAAGGGGTAATAGAGTTGACCTGTAATTTCAGAAATCACAGGCTAATGTTTGAGAACATTTCACTTCTAAACTTTATTTAAAGCTTTGCTTAGCACTCCGTTTTATGACAGTGAGGATTTTTGGCTGGGAGGCACATCAGTTATACTGTTACCTACCAGACTTTTTCACTTTAACAGCAGACACCAATGGCCTCTAGGAATGAAATGCTGCTACTTACAGACTGTGTAGAGGTGTGGCTGGACAGGCCTTCAGTCCTTGGTTTCAAATGCATGGTTTTGCATCCTCTGTTCTTTTTACCTTAAACAAAGTATACTGTACTTGTTTGATTTATTTCTAAGAGTAGATTTTTTTTTCATTCTGAAAGACTTGTTTCCTCCTTGCTATTAAAATATTTTAACTGGCATTCTTCTATCTGCCTCTTCCTAGAGTGTCCATTATCCATTGCTGCCATATGCTATCTAAAGGTTGAGTCTTGGAATTCTCAGTAGGCAGTTCTCAGCATGGGTGCTGCTCTTCTTACAAAGGTCTTAGGAAATGCAGGGTTTGAATGTGTATTTAGTGTAGAATTGCTTCCACCCGCAGTTCCCTCCACCTAGAAGTAAAGATTCAGTATGAATACAGAGTTACTCTTTCCCAGATGATTGGACTTGAGCTTTCAGTACATGTGTGTAAATCTTAAAAAACTACTTGTTTGCCTACTAAATGAGAAGCTTCAGTACAGATAAGATAAAGCTATGACTTTCACATGCTGTTAACTTGACCATGTTCTTGTATGCCTGCTTCTTTAGGTATGAATAGGACAAGTTTTGTCAGTATGGTAACTGCCCCCAGTAAGATACAGGAACATAGTGAAACATCCCTTTGCATGTTCCAAGTGATTATTAGTGTAACAAACTACCCGTCATCCTTTATGAAAAATGAAGGGAGGAATTTAAATGTATTTTTTGTAAAGCAATTTTCTTTGAGTTATTCATAAATATCCATATCTGCTTTCTGAATATAGAATTTGAGCCTTATTAATACATAATACATAAATTTGTACAGGAGCAAAAGATTCTTTTACCATCTGGACTCTTAAAGTGACAGGTTTAAAGATTATTAGAATACTGTGGATGAATCTAACTTCTATTTAAAAAATACAGGATAGGTATAAAAGCAAATATGGGACAAAAAGTATAGATAAGCTTACTGTTTTTTGTTAAACTAGACTGATAAGACTGGGGAAATTAATAAACTTTGGTGTAGTCAAACTTCTTTTGAGATCTGAAAAAGAAATGGAAGATTTCAAAGGTAAATACAACTTGAGAGCAGTTAACAGTTTGTTTAAAAGCTACTTAGGATAGTTAGAGGTTTGTCCATCAAGTGTAAAATCCTAAGTGATCTTTGAGTTATTCAGCAACTCCTTTGCTAAAAATCATTATTAGATTTAATATATACTACTTAGTTTTTTTTCCAGGTGCGATTGTCTTGTACAGACACCCAGACTGGTCTGTGTTTTTAGCAGTCTGCTTTCATGCTTGATAGTGCCTAAAAGCTGGAATGTTGTTCATAGTCCTGCTTGCACTCATTTCAGATTTGGAGGAAAGAGGGAGTTAGCTCTAAAATACAAAGTGATTAGTGGCAAAGTCAAAAAGTTTTTCCTACTGAATTACTCCTTTGTCAAATGGCACTTCTGTTTACAGTCAGGCTATTTGGACAATTCAAATGAACTTGAAACAGTCCTGATGCTTCAGCACCACAAATTGGAGACTGGAAAATAAGAGGAGAGAAAGCATAGTTTTCCTGCTGAGGTTCCTACTCTCCACTACTGCTGAGGGAGTGAGCTGCCACATCTGCTGTGCTGTGACAAGATCTGGACAGGATATGTCCAGAAGACTCTCTGGGAATAGAATACAGGCAGATGATCCAATTGTTTGAGCTGTAGGCTATCTGTGCTGTCACATTTAATGGCATATATTCAGCATCATCACAAGCAATAGTGAGGCAGAACACAAGTGTGTGAAGCAGTGCTTTTTTCTTTTCCTTTTTGGAAATGAATTTCTTGTATTTTTTAATTAGACTGGTGCAGAAACACTGATTTTCTTGATAAGGGTATAGCAGCAGTGCTAAGAACATGGCAGTTTAAGGATTTTTCAGTTTAGCACTGCTTACCCAAAAACGAATAAAAGAAGAAAATCAAAGCAGGATTATTCCTAGTAGATGTTTTTGCAGCAACCTTACAAAGTGAGCAGTATTAGTGTAGCTGATTGGATTTCTCTTTACATATAAAGTTACTGCTGTTTTAGATGTGGATTGCAGTTTTGATTTAATTTTTTTTCCCAGTGACTTTATATTGGCATTCAGATTGATTCTAGCTATCAATTTGAGACAGATTAATTTATGAATGATTTTTTAAAATATAAAAATTGTTTGTAATTCTTTTAACTCCTAGGAACTGGTAAACTGGAGTAGCCCTTCTGCAGCAGCCTCCCATTGGACTGCAACTGGAGCTTATGGGTTTTCTGTTCCTCCAGAATTTGTGCCACTTCAGGTCTGAATTTTATAATACCTAGTATCTTCAGCAATCTGTTTGTGACTGAGATTCACAGAAGTCCTGTGTGTTCTTTGACCTCAGTGTCTTCATCTATAGACCACAGAGAAGAGTGCTTAGTTACTGCCAGGAATATATAAATACCTCTAAAGGTTACAAGTTCTCTCAAAGTGCTTTGTATTTCTGCTGATTTCATGTTAAGTAGAAAACTGTGTATATGTGTAGTGGGGGCAGTGAGGGGAATTCAATCATCAGATGTCAAGTTTTGTTTTATTTTTGTAATGATTTGTGCAGTTGTTAATTGGCAGCTGACTCCTCAGAGGGAACTTTAGGGAGATCATGTATTTAGAAACAATCTGGCTTCTTGTATTTTTCTCTCTATTGTAGCTTTCTCCCTTTGTTCTTTTGTTCTCTATTATGAAGGACATTTGCATGAAAACAAGATTTTTGTTTCTTAAGAGTTCAACTACTCCTGCTGCTTATTCCCCACCTGGCCATAATCCTCCGTTTGTGACATCTCAATTGGTGGCTGTGCAAATGATTATGATGTCAAAGACAGGATTATGACTTCAGGTGAGAAACAAACAGCAGGAACTGGTGAACTCAGGAGAAATACACATCTAGATTTTTCTCTAACCATTTTTATGCTAAAAGCACAAGGAAAATGCAGACAATAGATTATGTATGCATATATAAAATAACTGATGTATAAGCAAATTGTATCATAGCAGTGAGTAAAATGAAAAATCTATTTTTTAAATTGCTTCAAATGTTCTTATTCTCTACTTTCATCTACAGAAAATTACATAGCATCCAATAGAATAGTATCCAAAGGCAGTGTGATTAGGATATATATATTTGGCTTTACCAGGTTGCAACTCTTGTGAGAAACTTGTTTTGTTGTAGCATGAAGTCCTCAATTCAACAGTAATAAAGTTCGACAAAAAACATAGCATGAGACCCAAACTGTGGACTATTAAGGAATTAATGAGGATCCGCGGTGACAATGTGGTTTTGGACCACATCAAGTTGATAAAATGGGAGGTTCTTGAATTTGTCCAAGTCCTTAAGCTTGTTTTTTTCCCTCCTATTTAATATTGTGCTCCTGAGGAACCCCATTGCCCCCAAAAACTAATTCCCTAAAGGATTTTTGCTCTGTATCTCCTTTTGAAAGTTCTTGTCTGGAGTTTGAAGTCCTGTAACAGTAAATGGCTGTCTTGGCTCTTGGGTTTTCTCTGGTTGAGATGATCTTGAGGTATGTTGGAAGTCTCTTTTTCCCAACCCAGCCATCGAAGAAAGAGTCGAGAAGTCTTTGGCTCGCATTCTCAAGGTTGTTTATTATTTTTTATCTAAAACATTTTCTGTCTGACCTGCCAAGGTCTGTTCAGCAGGTCAGCTCAATGCACACTCTCCGCCTCTCGGGCTGATGCTATCTTTTACAAAGATAGCACTATCTTTTATCTTTTAAAAACTACGTATACTATGTTTACAATAATGTTCCAATACCTATGACCTATGTTAGACAGTGACTTTCTACTCTAAATCTGTGAATGCCAACATCATCCTGAACATGGATGCCAGGGAGAAGAAAGAAGATGAACAGGGCATGCCCAAATCCCTCCATCTTAGAACCCCTGACTCCCATGTACAGAATTCCAAACCCCCCTGTACAAGGTTCAAAACCCCCCTGTACAGTGCTCCAAAATTTTTCCCTTCAGCCTGTGATTACTACTACTACGCTATCTAAACTTTTGTGACTTTTAATTCTTCATACAAAGGTGGTAACTTGTTCCATGGGTCAAACTCAAAGCCACAGGGGTCTTTGGCTACATGCCAGAGTCTCCGCCCACCCTGCCAGGGCTTCAAAGGCCCCTGGCTGGGGCTCGGATGATTCACGACTGTCAGGGGGACGTCCTGGGTTCTGACACGGCTCTGCAGTCATTTGCCACTGGGCATTGGGGTAGTGGGAGGGAGGTATTTGCTGTATAAGCTTTGCAGGTATAAGGATTGCAGTGCAAGGAGGGGGGGTGTGTGTGTGCTTGTGTTACAATACCAGTTAATGTTACTAACACCTGAGATTATCTCTTCAGTAAGTTAGTGGTGGGTTCTGAAGAGATTGCTACACAGAAATCTTCTCCAGAGAATTAGCTCATACGCTTCTGCTCCTGGAGTTGTTGCTGTCAGGGTTGCCATTCTGCTAGCTAATGCTAACGTCAGCACATTGAAAATTTTTAGTTAGGAAAGGTTTCCCCTTCTTCATTATTTCAAGAATGCTTACTTATAGATGCATTCTATTTTTATTTTGTGGTATTTGGCACTTTTTGGATGTAGTTTGTGAAATTTAATGGAAGAAACTCTTTTATCCTATAGGCACTTGCTGTCCTGTGTCAGGGTGACTGGGTGGAAATAGAAGCGAAGAGAGGAGTTAATAATCACAGAAATAAAGACATGGAAAATCATCAAATCCAGCTTTGGTATTTGAAGTACTCCCAGCTTCAGAGAAAGCATGGGGAGTGTTTTTGTTGGTGTGGATTTTTTTTTCCTCGAACAGAATTGAAGTAGTTATCTTCAGGAACCCAGTAATTAAAATTAGAAAGTTTGTAACATTTTTATTGCAGGCAATTCTAGTGGTGAGATTAACATTAGATAATCTTATCATGAAATAACCAGGCACCCTGTGATGATCTGACACATGAGAGGCTGCACAGAGTGCACAGAGCTTCTGGTCCCCCAAGGGCTGTGATTGTTTTATGGTTTTATCTTATGATAACTGTGCTTTGGTTTTGCCCTTTTCTGAGAGTTTCATACGGTACACATCCCCTCCCACCCCCCTGTAAATTTGTAATTTAACACTACTCTAGGAAATGGCAAATCAGCATGAAACTATTAATCTTATCTCGTATCATGAGACAGACACTGATCCAAGAGATGTGATTACTTTGCTTCTGGTCATATCCAGACTGAAAGGTGGGCTTGGGCATTTGAATCATCAACAGTTCTGCCATCAGAAAGCAAAAGATTTCAAAAACAAGGGGAAATTCTATAATCAATCCAGTTTAACATTTCACACCAAAGAAACGGTGTGGGACCAGACTCCTTTTGCTCATCACGTAGTGATCTGCTGTGGTATCAAAGCCCTCATTTCTGCCCTGTGTCTACAGCTTCTTTTCCTGGACATTTAAAGCATAATAAATGACTTGAATGTCAGGCATGAAGACTTTAAATAATCTGTAGTGATTTTAATGAGTTTAGTCACAATTGCCACAGGTTTGTCGTGCTTAATAAGTATTTCTGAGATGGAGCTTGCAGTCAGACTTTTTGCTGCCAAGTTGCTTTTTGGTCTTTTTGAGAAGGACGGAAACTGGCTCCTGTTCAGTCCTGCAGAACTGGACTAGATTGAACTGCTCTGAAAATAGCCAGCTGCATCCCCTCCCCTCCAATGAATATACTATGAACAAGAAATTCAGTTTTAATTTGTATTACAATTCAGCTAATTAAAGAAAATTCATTCTAAATACCTGACTGAGCCAATGTGATTTGAGCTCCTTCTTGACTCTTTTCCCTTCTTCCTTTTTTTTCCCCCTCCCACTCAGTTCTTCTGAATACTTGTGACTTCATGTCTTTTCCCTCATCAAGTTTGTTACACTTCAAAAAATGTACTTATTTAATATGTAACTATGAGGGATGTTCAATCTCTGTTTTTACTTCTCCAGTAGGATAGTGCTTTCTGTTCTAAAACAATATTTGTAAACCAATTTTTTTTTTTTTTTTACTATTTACAAATCCCAAGGGACTTTACAGATATGGAAACATGTGATGAGAATTTCTTCTCTGCTCAACTGGGTGGTTCAAACTCTGTTCCTGGAGGGAGTGAATTTTACTGTTGACCTAATTCTGCTCCTGTTAAAGTTGGCACTGAGTGGTTTTAGAGATTTTCAGCCTCAAAGCGTTACTATTCTTTGTTGAATCCAGAGTTTAAGGAGGAGAGCTGAAGTGCAGCTCTTTCAAATGGAATAAGAAAGGCTTAAGCCTGGTAATCAGAATACATTTATTAACTAACTCTATCCAAAGAAGTGGCCTGGGAACCCAGATAGAGGGTTCAACTTTGCATTAGAATTTTGTCAGAACTTCAAAAATTTATACCTTTTGGCATCATGGCTGTCTCTGCTTTCTGCATCATGGGCTGTTTCTGCTTTCAGCATTTGTGCAGTCTTACTGTACAGATTGAGTTCACAAAGTGGGGAAGGATAAACCAGAGAAAAGGTAAAATATAAAACCCACAAACTTCTATGGTTTACCCTGGGAAAAAAATTCCCATCCTTACTTGAGAATAATTAAGCTCAAATTTCATTTGTCTTATATATGCTACATTAATTGCTATCATGTGGGGAAGAGATTTTTCTTTTTTTTGTATGCATGTCTATTAGGCTACTGGCTGGAAATGGCACAAAAGAGGTATAGAGTGCCTGCTTATCACAATAGGACTCTTAAAGTGGTACAACACAACAAAATAATGGTTCTCTATTGAAAGGCAGGTCCACGTCTGCAACTTGAAAGGACTGTAATGTAGGGATTCACAGCTGGAAACTTCTTCCATGTCCCTGTCCTGCAGCTTGTAAGCAGGGCACAATGTTTTGCTAACTATTAATGTGAGACTATGATAATATACTTGTTATTTTTCATATTTTTGTGTGCCTGTGACCAAGGCCCAACTTTGTGCAAGGATGTCCTTTCCTCTGGCTCTTGCAATTACTGAGACTTTGAGATCTTTATGAAAGCGATCTCACTTTCATAAACCTGTGGATGGTTTTACTTGGTCTGTCTGTCCGGACTGCAGTGCCATGGAGTGAAAGCAATTGCCTCACAAAGTCACTGCTGCCCTGGAGTAGTGAAGGGCCTTTCAATTTATTCTTGGTCATGCCTTTTTAACTTAATGTTCTTCTTCACACAAGCTGGTAGTGATGGATGTCCATTCAGACAACCTAATGGCCGATGGTAACTATAGAAGAGCCTTTATATCAATATTCTGCAGCTGAGACCCATTAGGCTGGACTGTCAAACTGCTCTACAACACATCTAGCACCATTTTATGCAAATAATAGCTGTGACAATATTGCTATACTTTATGGTGTTAAGCAGGACTGTAAAAGATCCATTTCCATAGGTCAAGAGGAAGTTGATCTTTGTAGCTTGATATATCAGAGGTCATTTCCTTCTGGCAGTGGTTGCCACCTCCAGCAGTACTAAACACACTTCAGAATGCCCTCAGCTGTTAAGGAGCCTCAGCCATACATGGTATGTCTGCTGGGACATCCATTGTGGCATTTCAAGTGTGGTGGAGTCAGCATGTTGGTGATGAGCTTCAAAAGGCAATAGCTGGCTTACCCTGGGAATGAGAGATTGCTATTTTCTCCATGCCAGTTCCTATTCCTTGGTTCAACTTTGCATGCAGTCTTTCGTTAGTTAATTTATGTACCTGTTTGACATATTGCAAGCCTGCCAAAGAGAAAACATTTAGTCTCTCACTGAAATCACAGCCTGTGTGCCAAGAGAACCTTGAATTTTTATGTTCAGCAAGCTGAGCCTTCCAGGCTCCCGTGAGATCATTTGCCTGTGTTGCTCAGAGGTCTCAGGGACTTGTGTCCAATGCAGAGACTGTCAGATTAGGTAACAGATCATGAGGCATGAGGTATCATGCTTAGGTGTTCTTCAGGACTGGTTGTAGTTTGCACAAAACTTCCAGCTACATACATTCTTAGTCAAAAAAGTTCAAATCCTTTCAATTTGCAGAGTGCTTTTCTTACGTAGCTGTAAATTAAGATGTTGACTTCTTGCTAAGGCAAGAGAATCTGGCAAGAGCAGGGATATGAACTCTGGAAAGACTGAAGCAGGAAGTGGAAGCATAATATATATGCAATATATATGCCCATGATAGAGTTGTGCCACCATTCAGGTACAACTTAGTGTTCTAAGCACTTGGTTGGCAGCTCTTAATGCTCTATTGCTACTTTTTCATTTATCTCTCTGTTGCACTGTTGCAGTGTCTTGGGAGCACACATGCTTTTTCAGTATTACTCTAATATAGGTAATAGTCTGTGCTCCCATTTCTTTGGATTCCAGCAGATTAATTTGTAGTTTCTTCTTCACTCCCTTTTTTCAATAAATTATTCACCTTAGCATGATAGCAAGTTTTGGCATGACAGCGAGTTTCTGGATGTCAGCTGCTCTGGACTGGGTGTTTCCTCTCTTACCTTCATACCCAGTGAAATATAGGGACATAAGGACTCCTCTTGCATTTACTAAGGGTTAGAATGGGGTAAAAAACCACACAGGCTGGGATCTCAAAGTTCACAGCCTTGTGTGGCTGATGAGATGTCAGCAGTCACTTAGACAACTGCTATCTTATAAATGGTATCGGTACTTTTTTGAAATGTGGAGGGGTCAAGTACTATGGTTCTGACTTGATTCTTTTAGAAGACACTCTTAATTTTCTACTACCAAGACTATTTACCACATAACTGTGTCTTGCAACTGTGTCAGCATTTGGCCAGTTAATGTAAAGCTCTGTACCAGTCAGGTCCTGGTGCATTAATCTTGTTCCAGTTTTTGTTCCGAAGAACAGCATCATTACAAAATAAAATAATCCCACTAAAAAGCTTCTATTTCTTGTGTGAAACTTCTCTGACGAGAAGAAGTGAGTCAGTCTGTCTTTAATGAGATTGCACTGAAATGTCTGCAACTCTTGTTGTCATTCCTTGGCATGATCGTTACTTGAGGGGCAGATTAGAGGTCAATCGTCCAGAGCCGCGAGGGCGCCCATGGCTAGCCTCAGGATACTCCCAACAAATGTAAGATCAAAAGGGCAGGCGTATGAAAATTGCTGTTTACTTTTTATGAATTATTTCTCAGAGATGGGATCATTAGCAGAATCTAAATGCTGTCTAGCTCTTAGTGCAAGGACACTCCTGACAGAAAGCACTCGCTTAGGCACACCTTTCCACTCTTAAAATCAAAAGATTTTCTGCTTTTGCATGTATGGGATTTCTTTATTATTTAAATAATTTCCTAGTTGTTTTGTGAGGTTTTTTTCCTTCTTTTCCCAAAACACTGTCCCTACTTCTGAACAAGCTTTTAATTCCTAGATGTCATCTATTCCTTTCTTTGCATAGCAAAAATGTTTCAAAGCCTTTGTCCATACCCCAGGGATGCTGCAGGAGACAGCTGAAGGAAGTAAAACTTTCTGTAATTTTCAGAGTGAACAGTGTCTGTTACTTACAATTCATCCTTGGCCAGTGGGTACCAGAATTATCCCTACTGCAAATACAGGGGAAAGGTGATATTGGATGTCGTGGTGAGGTGCATGTTGGCAAACGCTGATTCAATGTCTACTTCTGCAGTAGTCTTCACACATCAAAATCTGCACCTTCTTCTCCATCAGTATCTGGCTTCTGTTTGATCACAATAATCAGGACTATTTAGAAGGGTCACAGTATATTTGCCCTTTTGTCTTGTGACTGGAACTATGAAAGCATGACTTTGGAGCAAATGTTGATTGAATTCTAAAGAGACTGACAATAGCTGGGAACATGTGTAGCCTGTGATATGCTAAACTTGTGATTCCAAGTGGAAAACTGTTTGCTTTTTAAAATAAGTTTGAAAAAGTTACCTTGAAAAACCAAATACATGGTGGATATTACTCTTTAATGAAAACCAATATGAACTTCCCTCTTATCATCCAACATGTTACTACCCTTAATGTGAAATAATCAAATGCTGCCCAGTGTAGCAATGAAGTTAAATCTGGCTGCCAACCAAAATAAAATCCCTTATAGCTATTTTTGTGTGTTCTTAAAATGTGTGCTGAGAGATTAGGCAGTTGTCTTTTTTTCCCCCTCTCTGCTATTTTTCTTAAAAAGTTTAAAAAGTTTACAAAACCATGGAGAACTCTGTTGCAGCACCCTCCTATGATAAGGTCAGGGAGCAGAAAAGCCAATGTTGTGTGCTTTATCTAAATCCTTATTCTTGCTAATCTGGCTAGACATTTTGGATATGTGTGTTTTTACTTATTTGGCATGATGTTTTCTCAACATCATTTTTTTGGCATTTATCTTGACAGCAATAGCTGGAGAACTTCTTGCTGTAGTGTTTAAATGGATAAGCTCAGCATTTCCCTTTCTATCTTTTCCTTTTGGTGTTGGATAGATCTCAGGAAACTTTTTAATCCTTGTAAAGCAGTGGGCAAAGGAAATGTGTGTGCAGATGAATTGGGTTGCTGGGTCCTCCAAGACAGGGGCCTGCAAGTGATCATCCGGAGGTGTGAATCTGGGGTTTAGTTTAGCAGCCTTCAGAAAGCTGAGGCACAGATGCTGTGTTGGTGCTAGGCAGCGTTTAGGCTTGTACTGAGCACACCCAATCTCAGAAATTTTCTGCCGTATGACTTGGACTTCTCAGGATGGCTCAACAGTGAATAGGGGTGATGCTCACAGGCTCATGAGATTTGGAGCCAGGACATGGCATGCTTGCCATGCTTTTCCTGCGGACTTTACACTGAGGCACAGTAAAATGTCTAATGATGCTGTTTATCACATCATCTTTGTTGTTGATATCTTCTTGTTCCTCTTGTAGTCATTATGGGAAATGATGATTTTGAGATATCTTTTATTGCGTCTGTGCTTCGGAGGCTGTTACAGTCACTTTTTTTTTTATGATGTGGTGCAACCATAAACCTCTCTAAAGTGTGGTATCTTGAAGCAAGTACCCAAATCCTGATGGGTTTCTACATCACTAGTGTCTCCAGTGCAGTTGGGACAGAAGGATGGTGGAAGTCTTTTTGCCACCCAAATGGTGAGGAATATGAGATGCACCTCAACTGTGCACTGTCAACTGATAGCTGTTAAATTAACATTTCCATTCCCCTCTGTGTAGCCTTATCTTTATAGGCAGGTGTATCTGTGTTGGGAGAGGGGCTATTTTTGGCTCTACTGTAGGAGAGCCTGAAGGTAATGAGTTGTGCATAGTAAATCTTGCTTACTCCATAATTTCCACTACATTTCAAATTAAGGGCCTAAATTAGGGTTAGTGTCAGACTTGCTCTTTTGCTATGTCCTAATTTTGTTTTGAAAGCACATAGCTAAGGACTTTAATATGTTTTAGATTCAGGGCTTGTAAGTTATACAAAAATCCCTAAGGGAGGCAAAATAACTTATTAAAACCTTGCAAATGTTTTTGACTGCTGCATTCTATTATTTTCTATTCCAGTGGTAGCATACAGCCTCTGCTGCTGATGGGTGGAAGAATGCAAACCTCCAGGGCCCATTAGACTTAACTTGTTTACTGCATTGATATCTATATGTTAAATGACAAGAGAGTTCAGGTTATTGAATAATTTAAAATTCAGCTCTAATTGGTGTCATATGACCTGGAAAAGGCCATGGATGACGCCAGGAGCATGCTGTGAAATTCTTATAAATAATTCATAAATTAGATCATTCATTTGCCTGGATGTCTTGTTAAATGCAGAAGTTTGTAAGTAATAACTGATGATATAACACCTGTAAGTATTTAGTTCATATGCTGGAAGGTAATCTACCTTGATGATCTTCTAGCACAACCTGCCAGAGTACAAGAGTTAATTGCACTAGGGAGAATGCACTACATTTATTTGGGATGGGCTTTGGCAAGGCATACGGTGCAGATGTTGCATTACACATTCTCTATCAGCTAGACGACTATTCTGTATATGCCCATGTTAAAAATGCAGCTCATCACTCTTTTGCCCTTATTTCGCATGAACTCCAAATGCACTGGGAAATGGTAGTGACCTGCTCTGCTCACAAATAGTATAGTTTTTGAAATATTTATCTAGGTCTTGAACTACTGATTCTTCAGTAAAATAAAGGGCAGAAGTAAAAAATTGAAGTCAGAAGATTGGGATTTTTTATTATTATTATTTTTATAATGTTGGCAGCACATTGAATCTTAATAGCTGGACCTGGTACTGTCAAGATTAGTGTAGTGGCATGTTTCTATAGTGCAAACAGGAATGATACATTTTTGTTTTGAAAAGCAAACATGTTTGCTTAAATTCAGTGGCCAAATATTGCACTGCCATGTGTGGGTACTGTGTGGGCTCAATAGACATTTTGCTCACAGTGACTTCCAAGACTCGGCACGCAGACACCTCTCTTTAGTTTTCTTGGAGCACTGTATTATTAACTGCCTTATCAGGCAGCAAAAAACCAGTCTGCTGATCTGAAATGGGCGCCTTTGTTAGCAATTATCAACAGTGTTTGGGTAGCTGGAGAAGAAGGGTAGCATGTTTATGAATGCAAAATATACACTTAAAGCTGAGCGCCAGCAAATGCTCACATGCTACTTTGAATGCAGGTTTTTTGTGCACCTGGCATGCCAGCTCAAACCCTCTTAACAAAGAGGAGAAAAAATACTGAAGGCAGCACAAACATAGGAGGTGTTCCTCTGCTGTCAGCTAGCAGCTATAGATTCACTTTTTTGTGATGTGATGCTACGGGTTTTTTTAGGTACGCCTGTTCAGTATGTTGAGTTCAGTAGATTTCTACAGGAAAAATACAGGTTTGCTGGCTGTCATTCACGGTATTTTTCATTTGAGACCAGTTGTTTTATTCAGTGGAATATGGCAATCATAGCTATACATAATTTCTACAGAAAATAGTGCTTTGTTTCTTGCCTGAAAAATGGTCGGCTTACCTTAGGAGTTATCTCCTGTATTTATCTTAGGTAGTGACAGAGACAGTTGCTGTACTATTACATGGCAGTTTGTAATAACTGATATTGGGTTATTTATGGTACAGATTTTAACAAAGGATTATATGTGTTAAAGCAAAAAAAATTATAGACTTCACTAGTTCCTACTAATATACTTCAAAATCTTCATGGTTTTTCATTCTCCCTGATAAATTCTTACAGAATCTTGGAAAGAATAGCTCCTTAATCACTAGTAATGTACTTCAAATAGTCCTATAATTTGATGTAATTGTTCTTAAAAACAGCATTTCTGTTGCCCCAATATCCTATCTGAGCTTATTTATAGTACATCCTCCTCATTTTGCTGACAAAGGCAAGTGCTTATACTGTTGATAGACCTGAAACCCAAAGCCAAGCTTTATTCAGATGAGACCCATATATCAACCATTCAGAGTGGTGACTGAGTTCCAGGTTTAGGTTGTATACCTTAGTGAGGGTGTCATCCGGGTCACTGATGGAGTCACAGAATTGTTTAGGTTGGAAACCACTTCTGAGTCCAACCATTAACCCAGCACTGGACATCAAGTCCACCACTAAAACTCATTGTTAAACACCACATCTGCATGTCTCCTAAATACCGCCAGGGCTGGTGACTCCACCTCTGCCCTGGACAGCCTGGGCCAGGACTTAACAACGCTTCCAGTGAACAAATTTTTCCTTATAAATTTTGCTGATCATGTCCAAAGAGCAACTACACTGGTGAAGAATCTTAAGTATGTGCCCATGGTGCTCTTGAAGGTGTTTCTGTGTGTTTCTGCATCATCTTTAAATATCTTTAAATCTCTGTATTTCTCCTCTGGTTGCTGCTTCTCTTCATTCTTCTCAATTTCCTTCAACATCCCCACTTAGATCAGGAAAATTGACTAGTTCTGAAACAACATGTTCTTTCCACTCTTTTTGCCCCACCAAAAGAAAACTGAAAATCCAGATTAGAGAAATGTCCTCAAGATACAACTGAGAATTATTTTACTTCATTGTCTCTTTTGCCTGTATTCAAACATATTTCAGCTAAAAACTACCACCCTGGGTGCTATGAACTGAACTCCTAATGCTGTTAACATCTCTAGCAATTCTGCTCTGCACCTCAACAACATTGTATTTTACTGGGACGCCAGCTTTTGTTCCTCAGAATGCAGGACTTCTCAAGGTAATGATTTTGGGCTGTTTCTTAAACATGTTTGTACATGCCATAAAATCTGTCAGGACCTTGCCTGTGCTGGTGTTGTAAAGATATGCTTCATTACTAGTTCATCTCTTGCAGTACAAAGCCCTTTGTGCTGGAGTCAGTCTATAACTGTGCTTCCTCTGCCAGCGCTGTGAATTAGAACTGCAAAGCACACAAGTTGCATTTAAGAACAATTTGCAGAGATCATAATGCTGTGTGCATAAAACTGGTGCACTGTTTGTCTGTTCGTAGGAAGTTTTAAGGACTGGATGTTTGTTTAAGCTCTGCGCTGAATCCCTGAGCAAAAATTACTGGGGTTACAGTAAAGACTTTGTAGACATCCACATGTGTCTTCGTCTTTAAACCCTTCTAAAGATTATTTAAACCATTTTTAGTATCTCCTTGTTTCACAAGAGTTTCACATCTGATCAAGTCTTATTAACTCCTTACCTTACAAGGAGCAGTCTGAATTTATTTAAACCTCAGTTAAAGGAACTTGTATCTTTAAATATGGCACAGCAAGCCTGGAAGAGCTCCATGGAGGAGCAAGCACAGCTGTTCCACCATGGCCCATCATGGTTTCCAGGTGTCCCGTAGGCAATATCTTTCTTAGACTCATCTTGTAAAATTACCTGATTCCTTATGCTTGTGTGTCTTTAGACTCACAGGAGTAAGCGGATCTTCAGAATATTTCTTTCCTCTACATTTCCCCTTTACCTGGCCTGCATTTTGCAGATCTGTCATGTCACGCACCAGTCTCTTTTCATCCCTCAAAAGTGTAAATGTCAGTCCATTTTCCCTGCAATGTCTACCATCCAGCTGTATTTTCAATTATGACTTTAGCAGAAAACCCACAAATTACTAAAAAAAGTTGTTGACTAGTTTCTGACTCCCAATAGTTAATTTTTCTTTGGAGTTAGACCCTACAAAGTACTCAATAGCCATCAAAGGCATGTTGTAACTCAGTCTTCTGTCTAACATGACCTCCTCCTTCTAAAGGAATAAGAAAATCCCACTCACATTCAATGACATTAATGAGAATTTTTCCCCCCTGCAAACATATTGTATCTGTGAAATAACATTAAAGTTTCTCTGCCTTGTTATGAAGTCTTTAAATGTCAATGCCATTTCTGAGACCATCAGGGCAGACTTAATGGCGGCCAAGGTCAACAAATGCTAACTGGTACCTCTCTTTTAGGGCCTTCAGGGACTCGTAATAGAGTCTCAGCCATGAAGTTAATTTGCAATGTGGACCTTTATTCTTAAACCTGATGATTATTTTGTAAAATCTTCATTCATGTGCTTAGATTTCTTAATATTCTCTTGTCTCTTCAGTCAGCAAACTGCTAAAAGAAAGGTGGTGTTCTCAGACGTTTTGAGTTTCCTTTTTTTTATGTGTGCTCTTTTTAACTACTATTTATGGGCTGCAGAAAGACAGGTGTTTGCTTTCTGTGACCACCCTCCACTGCCAGCCCTGATAGGGTGCTCTAAGAATATCTTCAGATCTGAGACCTTCTGCTGTCCATGGGGACTGGAGAACCCTGCACCTTGAAAGCCTCTTCCTGTAGGTGCCCTAAATCCTCTATAAGCAGAAACAGGTGATGTGGGAAATTAGAGACTGCATCGTCGTTTTCCGTATAGTCCAGTTCAGATTAAAAGGGCTTTGTAGCCTTTATTTGTCTGGAAAATATTGCCAACAAGGATGGCATGCTGCAAATAATAAATAACAAAACTCCGTCTTTTTGGCAGCATCTTGCATTTCTGCTCAGTTGCCCTGCCAGCCCCTCTGACTTTAAAGTATTTTAGTGTCCTGCACTTTTCACCCAGTTCAAACACCAGACTTTCCTCAGACATTTAGCACTGACATTAATGCAAATGCCTCCAACTCACTGAGCCCTTTGGGGCAAAACTTGACATCCTTGGCTTTCAATCACATGGGAGAGAGGATATATTTGTATGCACAAAACTGGAAATAATAAAATATCAGTATTCAGGTGCTAATCCACATTAATTTACATTCTGTGAAGTCTACAAGAAACTTGTAATTGGTTGTCTTGAAGGGCAGCAGAGTATATTTGGTATTTTGTTTATTTATTAGAAAAAGAATCTAAATTATACATATAAGTGCTGCATAGATTTGTATTATATCTCTCTTCTAATCATTGCTGGATGCTTGCTTGCGTTCCTAAATTCGAGTGGTTTGGGTCTGGCTGACTGTCTTGCACTCCATGTGCACAAAACCTTTCTATTGTAAGCATTCCCAGAGGGCAAAAAATACCTTTTTTTTTTCATCAGTGGATTCCAGATTTCTCTGCTAAACCACTTACACTGCAGCAGTTTTGCTGTCTTTAACAAATCTGGCTTCTGTAATTAAAAAGTCCCATATCTTTGTGGAAGGTCCCAAAGGGTGGAGGAGCTTAAATTCAGTTTGTTATTGAAATTAATGCGCAATTGTAGCAAAAGAAATGTGTGTGCCTGATACACTGCTGTTGTGATGTCCATAAAAGCTCAAATGCTTAACTGCCTAGATGAGCCTTAGTGCAAAGATTCACCAGGATGTAACTAGGATTGTGATGTCTATTACATAATATGCATGACTATAACAAAACCACTAGAATTTGCTTGTACTGGGTTGACAAATGTGAATTACAGTTGCTTGTTTTCTTCAGAGTTTTATCAGACTATAATCACTTGCCCAGCTTAATTGAAAAATCACTTACGTTTATAGCTGTATTTAAACATGTTTTGTATTTAAATGACAGCTTTTGATGTACAACCATTTTTTACAGAAAGTAGTTGGTTTTTATCTGTGTTTCTGTAAAGATATTTCAAAAACTCTCATCAAATTTCCAGCGGTAAGTAATATACCATTCAGTGCAAGGTGAAATGTTTTACATCAAATCTCCTGCTGTGTAATAGCCAATCAAAGAGTATTTATAGTGGCTGAATGGATTTTTTGGCTCGGTATTCAAAATTAAACATTTTCAAACCTTAACATTTAATGTTTTTTGCCACTCTTCAAGTTGATTTTATGTAACCCTAGATGCTCACAACTACTTGATACTCTGAAGTGACTCATTTTATGCTGGGGATCCTGCAGACAGTAGTTTTACATTTATTACACTTGTGTAGATGGAATGAAATGTAGATTTGATAGCACATTTGTGTCTGTGTTCTGCTAAACATTTTGTCGGGTTTGGCTGTGTGTCCATCAGCATGGACCAGCATCTCTGTTTCGAAGAGAACACATTTACCAAGGGAAATTGATGAACAAAGATGAATTTTAGTGATTAACAGGCTTTGTTTCTCCTGTTACAGGTATCCAGTAAGAAGAGCTTGAGCCAGCAGCACTCTTTGGGGCTGGGCAGCCCCTGCTTGGGTGTTGGGGGAGCTTGGACACTCCATAAGAACAGTCGAGCACCGAAGGCTGTAAGCCCAGCCCGTATTGTGTTGTCTCAGCCTTGCAGGAATAACCACGATTACAGGACTGAAATGCATTACAACCCTCAGGAGTGTCTGAAGGAGTATCCAATGGAAAATGACTTGCACAGAAAGTGCAACAACGTGATTTCCCCAGCCAAGCAGAGGAGCCCTCACCATGTAAAGCAAGCTCAGGAGATGGACCAGAGGGCAAGTGAATTTCAGAGCACATGCCCTCAGCAAGTGAGTCATGGCTGTGCCTGGAGGCATGTGGGGAACTCAGGGAGTGTGGAAGAGAGCTGCTGTGTCAGCCAGGTACTTAGAAAACACTCGGGCACAGTTCACAAGACCTATGATCATTCCAGGCACTGTAGTGGTTCTAGGCTGAATCACAGCACAGACTCAGGCCCTGCGGAAACAGAGCTGGCTAAAAGATTGTATGAAGAAAGAAGGCAGAAGCTGCTTCTTCAAAAAATGGAGCTGGAAATTGAAAAGGAACGACTCCAACATTTATTGACTAAGCAAGAAGCAAAACTGCTCCTAAAACAACAGCAACTACACCAATCCCGCATGGATTATAACAGGTGATTTTGAGACTTACAATTTTAAAAAAAATATAAAATTTTTAGTAAGCACATGGGCAACAGTTGATTTAAGTGGGAGAACAGAACAAGGCAACAATAAATAGAATAAAACAAGACAGACAAGGCTTATGGCACAATTTCTAAGAGTGATTCAGAGGAGAGGAGACTTTAGTTTGTTAGCGTATACTTTTGGGAAGCAGCATGACAGCTGTGGAAAGCAGCAGAGGAAAACAGTATGTGGTAGAAAGAAAGGCAGAAGAAAAACACTGCTAAAAGACTAGGTTGGAAAAGAGAAGCAGTAGTAGAAAATGAGAGGTTGATCTTACTGCAGGCACTTGAAAGGAATACAGACATTTGGCAAGAGAGCAGTGTGAGTGTGGATGTCATAAATGTGGCATTTTCTCTTCTTTCCTTGGAAAGGTCAGTTTTGAAGTGTCGCACCCTCCTAGGTTAGGACTGGAAGGAGTGTGTTTTACAGAAAAGATGAAGATAATTACATATGTACATACATGCACATATATATATATGTGTGTGTATATATATTTATATATATATGGTTTTCCCCCATATATTTATGGAAGAGGAAGGGAGCACAGTGTAGTGATGACAATTTCTTTCCAGTGATGTTTCCAGTGTGAAAAGGGAGAATGCCAAGGATGAGGCACATTATGTGCTTAAAACTTGAAAGGAGATGGAGCAGCCATAGAAATGTGAGATGAAGGCCTGTGAGTTTGTTGCAGAAGGTAACACTTTCCTGACAATCTAAACAGTCTTTGAGAAAGAGGGAACAACTGTTTTTTTTTTGGTATGATGTTATTAAAGTGAGCGAAACAGTGAATTGCAGCTCAACTGGGTACTAGCATTTCAGCATTAGAAAGGAAAAACAACAGAGAAAAATCTGCCGTCTTTTGGAAGAGGTGGTGGGAATGTTTCAGAGGGATGAATATTTCTATACTGTTTTAATATGGCAGCTGCTAATAGCGCCCCGTGAGAGTCTGCATTAGATGACCCACTTCCTACATCCATGTACTATAACCACCACGGAGGAATACATCACTTTCCAATCTTCATTTCAGCCCCCTGGTTACTTTTCAGTCTGTAAAAGAGAGTACTGTAATCTAGATTGTCTTTTGGTGTTCTTCTTGGATTGTTGTTTACATTGAAAATAATGTGTTTATGTGGCTTTAAAAGTACCTGTCTTAGAGGAAATCACAAATGTGTGTGTTGAAAATGACTGAAGTTGCTAACAAAGGATTATGACTTCAGGTGAGAATTAAGTAGGAACAGATGGATTCTTAATCATCAAATACCTTAATTCTATGCATGCATCCCTCTAATGAAAAACAAGTAGATATGAAGGACATACAAAGTGAGTTTTTTGGTGCATTTTTTTTTCTAATGGAAATTTTTCAGGTTTGGAGGCATAAGTTCAGAAAAAAATGTACCTTAAATATCTGTAATGATGTGGTTGTTAGTACCATTATATCTATTGTAGCTACTTTTTTTTTTTTTTCTGAAAAAAGCTCTTTATGGTTTACAGAACTTTAGTTACCTAAAAATAATTCTATGAAAAAAAAATAATATATGACCACTCTGAGGACTTTGTACTTTTGTAATCTCTTTTCACAAGTGCATGTGAAGTCAGATTTGCCTTATTCTCTCTAAGAAAACAACTAGAATATAATGTGTTTTCTCTTAAAAATATTTCAGTATCTTTAGAATTAAATGTTTCATATTTAGAGGTAAATCTCTTAGGCATTACAGTTCTGTTTCAGTTCCAAATATATAATTCATTTTGCACTTGATAACAGAGTAATTTTATATACTGCTAACAATAAAAATTTGTTTAGCTAAGCTCAAATACCCTTTGCTTCGTTGTCAGGAGGTTCTAACTGAGTTAGAACATCATAACAGCATAAAAAACAATACAAGAAAAATGATTTTCCAGATAGAGTTTATTTTTGTCTGTCCTTCTGCCTGGGTGGAGTGCTGCTTAAGGTCCATTGTCATTGAATGACAAATAAGAGGTTTGACCACTTGCAGTTATTGGCAACAAACTTTTCTAATCTTTCAGCTAAAGTGTGAGTTGATAATTTTTTCTGCCGCACTGCATCATAACTCCTTTTAATTTTCCACATTTCTCTACTTAGCCTCACGTGACAGTAGTACTTTCAGTTTGCAGCCACCCTCTATGTGAAATAGTTGCTCAGCTATCAGAAATGGTGTGTGTATGTGCAGTTCAGTGGCTCCTCCTGGTTCAAGCCTCACTGGAGCAGCCCAGTAAAAGCAAAGCTTGGAAAAAGGAATTTTAGTCAAATAAAAAAGAAATACCTCTATCATTACTTTTCTGTCTTTGTTGGAGAGAAAGGAGAAGGTGGAGTGATCTGTTAAGAACAGAGCATCATTTGTGGGCCCATAGTTTGAGGACACACAACCATCTTATACAAATTCTGTTCTATGCAGTTTATGCAAGATGCCTTTGAGCTCTGGTGCTGTAATCTGTAAATTAAGCTTTTCTGTAACGAAAAGTGCAGATTTTCCCTATTGTTTTCCCTTTCTGATGCTGAAATGCAAGTACTCAACTGAGTTACACTGGCTAAGGTTGTCCCAGTGGTAACCCTTAGAAGCAAAGGCACTGAACCAGACTTCCAATAGAAAAGTATATTTGAAAGTGTGAAGATAATTGTTAAAGCATTTAATGTGCAAAAGTGTCCCGTTTGTAAACACATAGGTCAACTTTTAGTGGCAAGTTCCTGGTGTGATTTGACCAGCTGCAGAAGCAACTAACTTGTCTTTTCCAGGGTTAGAGGCCATGTACCTGGCTCAGAAGATGTGCCCATTGCTGAAATACCCAGAGATCTTGCTCTGATGATGAATGGCAGCAGCATGGGGCTAAGGTAATTTCTCTCTTCACTTCTAAGTGTTTCACAGGGTCAGTATATCTTCTTGACAGTGTGCTGTTGCCTGCCAAGTGTATTTGTTCATGTGTTTGTTTCAGATTAAGAGCTTTTTTTCTGCAGGAAGGGTAAAATCCACTGGCTGCTGTGTTTTATGTTCAACTCAATAGTTATGCTGACCTGTTATTACTCAAAGTTGAGGTGACTTCCTGAAGAGTCTTCAGGTTTTTTGTGCCACCTCTTAGCCCAGTGCAAAATGAAGTTTTCACAAATCTTAGTTTTAGTTCTTTGTTCTAGGTGCTGCTTGTTACTTCTTGATCTTAAATTAAGAGCAGAACATCTCTTTAGTCTTTATTTGGACCTGATGTAAATAATACATTATCCTTTAACTCTCAGATAGATCTTCCATGGTTGGTGACAGTTACTTATTTTTTAAATACCTCTCATTTCACCTCTACTTCAGTGTGATCAGAGCAAACCACCACTGAAATAACTGGAAGCAGAGTTAAGCCAATATTTAGCTCTTTATCTCCATCCTGCTTGCTATTTAAAACTTCAATCAGTACACTATTGTACTTTCCTTCTGTCCTTCCCTGTCACATTCAAGTTAACACTGGAAAAAGATTCAGGCTTATTAGGAAAGCAACAAATAAAGACTGGCAAGGTTTTCTCCTTTTTTCAGAAAGTAACAGCTTCTTGTTCTGTGCTGTAGCTATAGGTGTTCTTTTGACCAAAGAATGGTGGATAAGATGAGCAGCTGTGCTTTCAATGACTCCTTCTTTAGCAACAAGAGAATACCTCAAAGTAATAAACTTCTCTGTTCTGAGAATACTGGAAGAACTGATAATTCATTTATAAACTAAGAGTTCAGTGCCTTGTTTTTTCTTATTTTTTAACTTTGTTATACTAATTTTATTTTTCTTTCTAAGATCCCTTTCCACTGAAAAGGCATAAGCCTTTTTTTTTCTCCAGAACAGCAGGATTTGTTAGTTTTCTTGGAATACTTCACTGCTTAACCAGGTGTTTGGCTGCTGTGAGTTACTGGCATATCTTTGTTGCATTCGGATGCTTTTTTCTTTCATTTTCACACAAACTGAAGTGATCAAAGGATTATCACTGTAGCAAAAAAGATGGAGAGTCATGACATGTTTAAGATGCAGCAGCATTAAGCCCCTTGGAGGAAATATGTAACCTAGAACATCTGCAAAGCTTCTTGGCAACAGTTTACCAAAAACCTACAAATATCTACATATCTAACAGGGAAAATGAAGAAAACCTATGCTGTTAACAAAATGAGAGTCCCAGATTTCAAAAGGTTCCCCACCCTATCTTCATTCCCCTGGTTTAATTTACTGTAATTTTTCAGAGTTATTGTGTGTTTGAGCAGTCTCAAGGTGCCATGCCAGCTGGTTACAGAGTTTGGCAGCAAAAACACTTGGAAGTTTTTCTTCTTATATGCCATCTTCAGTTTTGCAAAGGTTACCAGATGAATGGTCCCTAAATAATTTACTCTAATGTAAGGCTTAAAGAGGCTGTAGAAGACAAGTCCATTTATCTCTTTTATGCATTTGAATATGTAAGTGCTGTTTTCTTCAGTGCATAGAGGGAGATTGTGTGAGTGTGTGGCCATGTCTTAGAGCTTGTAGACATACATTCTGTTTTAAACTGTCTCTTTTGGTGTTTTTTTTTTTTTTTTTTTTTGTGTTTTTTTTTTTTTTTTTTTTTTTTTTTGTTGTTGTTGTTATGTGGGGCTCTTCTTTTTTTTATTTTTATATTTTCTTTTTTTGTGGTGATGGTGTTTGCTTTTTAATTGACCTATCAAACAGTTCTTGTTACAGCAAATGCCAACAGGACAGTAATGGAAAATCAGCCCTCTCTGACTTCCAGTTCATACATGAGAGGTCTTCTAGCAAATCTCACAGCATAGAACTTGATTTCAGTCTTCAAATAAGCAAAACTTACTTTAAAAATATCCTGGTATTTTAAAGGAAATGGTGAAACACCTTTAAAGCAGAAAACTTGCTGAAATGAGAAGTAAAATAAATATAATATAATATAATATAATAATCAAGAGCTGAAAAAAAAATTAGTTTTTTTATATAATTAACAGCTCATTTTGAGTTAATTATCTACAATTACAAAAATCTAATTGCAGTTTATCCTCTACTATCTGTAGGAAGAATTGTAGACAAGGGAATGTGCATCACTGCCAGGCATAAATGCTATAGGATGGGTACAAATAATAGAGGAACCCTTAATGAAAAAAAAAAAAAAAAAGCAAATGGGAGCATGCAGCTGTGCCAGACTATTGAAAGGTAATTGTAGTCAGAAATGAGGTATGTAGTTTAAAAGGCATCTTGTCATCTCCTGTAGGGATTAATTTTTTCCCTCATTGAAGAAAGCAAAAAAGATTCCACAAGCAAATATAGTGCAGAGTCTGATTTCTGATACAGAGTTTCCTCATAGTCTGTTAGTGAAAATGAAAACTTTGATCTCAGGGGCCACTTCAAACTATAGCCAGATTTTCAGTGGGTGCCTGTTTTGTTTTCTACACGTGCTATTAAGTTATTTTTGTTGTCATTGTCAGTAAGCATTGTCCATCTCAGCCTGTTTGGATACCTATTCTGGTAGGAATTTGCAGTGTTGGATTTGTCCCTTCCCTGATGTTGAGAAGAAATGTGCCTGTCCCTTTGCCTGGCTGCAGTTGGGCTAGCATTTGGGACCTGAACTACCTTCAGATTCAGGATCTCCATTTCTCTAAGGTGCAGCAGTCAGAGCAGGTTTTATTGAGGGTGGTTTTCAGTAGCTTGGAGTGCTCCTAAGTGAGCCCACAGACAATTTGCAGCTATGGAGATGGTAGCTTGTGCAATTAATGGTAAGTTGTCTGTATAATTTCTTTTCAAGTCTGCCCCAATGTGCAAGATGCTTTAAAATATTCAAAATAAAAACATAACCTGATGCATTTGTTTAGCATAAAACAGCCTTTTACAAAGTGCTTTCCATCTCCCAGACACAGATGCTTGGTACATGCTCAAGTACCCACTCCATGCGTATTCAGTAGGATCAATACACCAGCACCTGCTTTTGTGTGTGCTCCTGACATCTGCATCTGGGAAAGGAATTATAAAACTCTTCCCTCCTTCGTTTAATCTTAACTTTGATCTGAATGGCATGGAAATAAGATGTATTTAATGGCACTAGCTTGAGTAGACACAGTTTTTCACTTTGCAAGCACCCCTCCCCAGAGTGCTGCTGTGCGCTTAAATCTTAACATTCAAGATTCCCTGCTTTTCCGAGTCTTAGGTTTCCTGTAAGGCTCTGCAAGTGTGGCTCTTTATTGCCTCCTCTCTAACAGGCATCTTTGCCTTGGATTTCACACAATTCTGCCACTGAGCCTCTACACAAATGGATGCAAAATGTTCTAAACAGGAATTGTTGGATACAGCAGCTATCAGATGTGTTTACAGTTATCTGCAGGCACTCATTCAATGCATGCTGCCTGGTGAAAGGATTTTTTCTTGGTGTATTAAAGATTTGCAGGTGGAATTTGCCACCTTTAATTTCATTGAAGGCTCTTTATGTTTGTGTGCCTCATTCTACATCACCCATGCGTATTTTTGCCACTTTGTATTTTTAGTTACTCGAAAATATCAAACACAGGATTCAGTGGTACTTCCCCTGTACTTGGATGCTCATTGCTATGGTGATATTTCCAGGAAGGAGTGCTGTCAGGGGTCTTTTAAAACATTTTTATGTTTATGATGTAACTATTTTTATTATCTAGTGAGAGAAGGTGACAATTATCTGTTGCTCCTTGTTTAATGCTTTGTTATGAACTCCCTTTTCTGAGGCTTGTTAGACATGCAGGCATCTTTCTGTGGTGATGTGCAAGCACACTTGTGTGCTTTTGTCCAAATATTCAATGCGATTAAATAGACCTGCAGAGGAACGCAGACTCGCAGCTCCCCCTGCTGTCCCAGGCATATCCAGGTTTGTTCACTCGGTTCCCCCCTCCAAATAATTTAAATACAATATAAAAATCACATGCAATCACATGGCTCTGCTACTGCTGGCCTGACTTTTGCTGGCCCTGTTACTCCTGTTTTTGAGGAGAAAAGAATTGAAAAGCAATGGTAGCAGCCATTTGGTTTCCAATGAGGAGTTTTCTTTTCAGTTCTTCATTCCAGCATGTCACCTCCCAGGTCCTGAGGTGTGTCCATGTCCTGAGCCTCTGAAGGAGAAACTCTCACCTGGGCTGCTACTGGCTCGTTGTCCAAGACACCCAGATTTCAGGTCATCTATGAGTTGTCCTTCGTCTCTTGAGGTGTATCTATATAGGACTTGGCCAACTTTTAGAAATGTACTGAATATAGTTTGTTGGGATTTTTGTTTTTTTTTTTCTATTTGCTATTTTGGCAGACTGGCACATTAAATTGGGATGAAATCAACTGTGCTTGCAAATGGCCCATAAAATCTGTGTATCTGGAAGCTGCTTTCCCACCTGTTAGTGCTCCTTTTAACAACCAAGTTACTTTCTTGTTCCAGATAATTTTACGTTGAAGTTTGTATCATTTTTAGATAGGATATTTGTGGAGCGAACACTGGTTTGGCCGGTAAAAAAAAACGGTGCTTGCAGATCTGCCAATAGTGCACACGCTGAATTAGGTGCAGATATGAGTTTTTCTTTCTCTCGTGGTGGTGTCTGGCTATATATAGGCACAGCATCCTTCCAACAGATGGCTGCTAGAGTCTGCTGTGACGTATGGGAGAGTACAGTCAGAGTTAGACACACATTTCTGCTTCATTAGTGCCACGTGCAGACGCTGAAGGTAGTAGGTTTTCTTGTACAGGGTGAAAGTTTTTGTTCTGATATAGTTACTAAAAGCATAAAGGGGAGTGTGTGTCAATTTTTTACATGTACCTATGCATGCATTTAAAGTTGGGGTTTTTTTGTTAGGGTAGGCAGTGATCCTTATCGGACTGGAGAGAGTGGAGTTCATTTCTGCTGACCTGGTTCCTTCACTAATCTAATTTTCAGGTTTACTTTCAACTGCAACAGTGATTTCAAGCTGCCTATCTAACATTTACCTGAATTATGCTGATTCTGTTCTCATGATCATGTCTGCTGCACACAGCAGTATTACATCATTCCCATTGCTGTCCAAAGTAACCTTGAGCAGGAAGCCTACTGAGTGACTGGAAGTGTAAGATGTAAGCAGGAAATGCTATAAGTGGTTTCCATAGGCAGATACACTCAGCCTTTAGGTGAGGTCTTCAAAAAGCACAGACACTCAGGCATTTGAAACACTGCTAAGCTTAGGAGGGCAGTTGGTGAAAACAGGCTTGTTAAAAAACAAGTATTTCGGTATTTTCACAAAACTTGTGTTTGCTGCCAGTGTTCTGCATGGGTTTGGTTTGGTAATATACCACATCAAAACTGAAAATGCTTGGAGAATTTTTTCTTTGAGTTGAAATATGTGAAATGCATGCATCTCCTGAAGGAGTTTGTTCCTTGCCAACACTTGCAGACAGTGAGAGACATTTTTGCAAGTCATTTGCAGATGCCTTCTTTATGGGAAAATGTAGACACTGTTAGTTTACTGCCTGAATTGAATTTGAAAACCTGAATTCTATTTTTATAAATTGGAGTGGATTACTTTTTCAGACATACTGTTTTGTTACTTTTTATTTTTATGTGTAATCTTGGATGAAGAGAACATTTTGTTTAATCTAGACATTCATATGTCCCAGAAATTTATCAGTTGGAAAAGTTAAGAAAAACCTCAGAAAACAAAATGTTCTGGAAGGTAGTTTTGAATCAGGAAATTTTAAAGCCACCCGCACAACTTTCATGCCATTTGAAGCTTATATCAGAACTGATGGGGCAGGACTAAGAACAAAAGCTATTGGTATTACAAAGTTAAGCAAGAAATCCTCTGTACCCTGCTGTTCTGCCCATGATCACAGCTACACTAAGCTAAAACCCACTCCCCCACCCCTCCTATGACCTTGGCTGCACTTCAGCAGTCAGAGAATTAAAGCAAAAGGCAAACTTTAGTAAATGTTAGGTTCTGCCACTTGCAGATTCTCATACTACATATAAAGATAACAACAGAGGTGCTCTCGCTTACTTCTCAGCACTTGCTCTCTCTGAAGTGGACTTTGTGTATTTGCCACTGAATTATTCTGGCATAAAACTTCCCAGACCATACTGATGTATTGAGCTGAACTCTGTGGCTTTGCACGGGTGCTGAGGCTTTGCAGACTACCCATTATATTTATAAAAGTGCTAATTTTTGAGAGCCACGCAGAGAAAATTTTAGATTCAGCCCAGCTGATTTGTTCTTCACACTGCTCCTGCAGCGAAGAGGATTGATTTTTGTGTTTCTTTCAATATTTGGCTTCATTTCCTCTGGTACCCAGTGCTTCAGGTCTTAATCCTTTAACCTTGAATTTGAGCATCAATGCTTCAGGAGGGATCAGACCTTTTGATGGAGAGAGAACATCATTTGTTGTACCAAATGGTTGGGAGTGGTATAAGACAACACAGATCTCCAGGCAGTATGTATTTCACTGTTGTGTTAGAGGACTATAAACAGAGGGTGGGTTTAGTGGGGATTATAAATAATCTGGAGGAAGGTGGGGTATTAGAAGCAATGGAAGAGAGTTAATGACTTTTTCTTTAACATTTGACCACTAACCAGTCTATCGTGACAGATGTGTACTGGGTTGCCAAATGCTATAGTCTGATTTGGGTAATGGTTCAAAGCTCAGCATGTCATGGAAATGGCACTGTGGTCCCTGGTGGAACACAGGGAAAAAAGCTTTTGAGCTTCTCAAAGGGCAGTATTTGTGGAAGCAGATGCTTGCTTGCCCTACCCAGCATAAAGAACAGTTCTGCGGGCAGCCAGGAGAGTTCGTACTGCTGGATTTTTATAGGATCATTAATTATATGTTATAAGGCAGCTAAGCATGGCATTCCTAACTCGATGAATTCCATTATGAATGGCCTTTTCATATTCCTCATCTCATTATATTAAATGCATGTGACCTGAAGTTTAGCTAAAGTTATTGTTCAGGTTAACTTTCATTTAGTGGTTGCCCTAGTTTTAGAAACAGTATGATCTTTATATTTTATGGAAAGTCAGTTTTTTTTATGCATGTTTTTGCAGCACTATTTTAGAAAATTTCATTTGAATCTAGGTAGGAACCTCTGTGAGGTGGCAGAGAAGGGATTTAGTCATTCCTTGATTTGACTGGAGATTTCTGTACCCACTGGATGACAACATCCTGTTACATGGATTTGGCTATCATCTCCCTGCCAATAACTCTTAAACCTTCTGCTCTGTTCCATCTAGTCTTGCATATCTGACTGCCTCCCTGACATATAATCCCACTTGTTTTGCCTTCAGATCATTCCTCATCTGGCCAAAACAGAACTCCTTACTTTTTTCTTCTGAATCTCTCTTCACTTCTGATTTTGATAATGCCACATCCTCCCTGCCACTCAGATTTATAACCTGAGGATCACTCTCCTTCTCTGCATGCATCTGGGCTGCTGACCGCTATTGCAGTTTCCTTCTCCTTGGCAGACAAAATATCCTTTTGCTGTGTCAACAGTTAGAACCACCCCTTGCTTTAGTTCTTCTTCTTGCACCTTGACTACTTTAAAGTCTTCTTTAACTGCTCAGTATTCATTCACCTATTTCAAATTAAGTTTTCCAAATGGGCATCTTGGCTGCTTCTTCCGGTCTTGTCTGCTTTGCTTCTTTTAAACTCACCTTCAGGGGCCAGTTGTCTGTTAAAAGTCATAAAGCTGTTTCTTATTTTATTTTCTCTGCCACCACCTCTTCTTTACTCCGTCAGTTATGTGGCACTTGGATGTGTGTTTTTTGTGTTGGATTAACTTTCAGCCATTTGCTGCTACTACATTCCCTATTTCTTTCTGTCTTCTGGAACCACTAGGTCATGTCACGGTGACTTCTGCCTCCATCTGTGTGTTCTGACAATGTCTTTCTTGTTTTACATTTTATCTTTTCCTTCTTTATTTCATCCTCAGCTTTTTAAGAGTGCTCTTTTTCCTTCCCTGCCCTCAATCCTAATTTGGTGATGTTCAAACTAATGTGTTTCTTCACACTGATCACAAAGATGGTCTCTGCCTGGTAAAGCCACCTAAAATCTAAACCATACTCAGAAGATTTCATTGGTGATCTGGAGAGAAAAGCATTAGAACTCCACTGCAGTGACCAGCTCTCTTTTATGGAAACACTTCTGTGAGGCTCCTAACATGCACAAGAGTTTGAAACAAAACAATTTGCAAGTGTCTTCAGTCTTCTATCAATAGTGCCAAACTTCACCTCTTTGCATAACTACATGCCCTCCTGTTTGATCAATGCATATTTAATCCTTCTTTTCTTTTTATCTCTGTGTTTCCTTAATCTCCATTTACATCTTTGCATTCTTTTTGAGCAAACCATTTCTCTGAGAGATGGAATAAGTTTATATACCAGCTGTGGACTCAATAGGCTGAAATGGTTTGGCAGCACAAATAATGCAAACCCCTGAACCCACGTCACAGTGTCAGAGCAGCACTCATGGCATCTGCTCTGGACAGATGTTTCCACCAAGCTGTGACAAACAGCGTGCAAAGGTAGACTTTCTTGCCCAAAAATCTATAGTGGTAGCTCTAAGATGGGAAAAATCACCTGTGTCTGGACCAAAAGGGTTTTCAGAGGCTGGGAACTGGCAGCCCAGAGCCCAGAGCTTCACAGCAAACAGCCTTGTCCCAAGATCTCTTCCCTTTGTTCTTCCCCTTGATACTGGATATAAGAGCAATGCCAATACATATCTCAGTGGTAACTGCTTTCAGTGAGGCAGTGGTTTCTGTCTGGTTTCAGTTCTATTATATCTGAATATTTTCTAAATACAAGTGCAAAAATGTGTTAAATCTGTTCCCTAAACATCCTGGTTGAGTCAGTATTTGGTGGTGCTGTCAAATTCACATAAAATATATGCACTGAAGGGAAATCTTTAGTATGTTGCTTTTTCTGTGGGGCCCAGGGCCATGGTTTTTATAGTTGTGTGCTATTATTTAGGCATCTAAGTCTGTATTGCTCTTGCAGTAAATACTTGATTTTACAGTCACTAGCCATCAAACATGCCCTGTGAAATATGTAACTTCAGTGAATTTAGGGCAACTGAAGTGGCTAAAATTGTTATTTTAAATCTTTACCAGGAGCTATCTTGTCAAATCTGCATCTGTTGGGCATGGTAATCTACTAATCAGAGTAAAGTCCAAAGTCTGAACTTCTCTATTTGCTTCTTTTCAGTCTGTAGAATTTTTTTAAAAGCAGATCAATAAACAATCTCAGTGTTTTCATTTTACTAAGCAATATAATATGGATGAGTACTAGTGTAGTGGTAAATCATTAATATACTCTTTAATCATAGAGTGACCATGTCCCACAGATGTGATTTAATCATGGAAAAAAGGCCAATGAAGTGTGAAGATGCATCAGGAAGGGTGTTTCTAACTGATCTGGGATAGTGTATGGCACCATTTCAAAAGATGCTGTAGAATGAGACTATTTAGGCTGCCATGTATGCTTGTAGTTACAGACCTGGCAAAATTCTAACTTGATTGTTTTTATCAAAAATCAAAACCCGTGTCAGGTTTGTATTTGGCAGAGGAGCCAAATGGCTTTTTGGAATAAGTAAAGCACTGCAGCTTCCAGATTCAATAGTCCCAAGATTTGTAAGATTTGAAACTAACAGACTATAACCCTAAAAACCTGTAGTAACCTATGCTTATCATGCTTGATTCAGTCATCCTGTGTTACAGATAAAGGTGATTAAAATAAGAGGATAGGAATGTCATGGAAAAATATGGGCCCTGCAAGGGTGCTTCTGTGTTGTTTCCTGTGGTAATGGTTCCTGGTTAGAGAAATCAGATTCTGCAGTCTCAGAAGAATAAACAGTTTAAAAACTCTAATTGTGTTTATTATGGAATTTGATGCATTTATGAGACTTTCCCTGCAACATGCTCCCTGATATTGGAGGAGCTGTCACTGACCCAGAAAGTCACCTCAGTATTGCTAGAGTTATGTCTGTTTGCCCAGGTTAATCGTTATTAATTTTCATTTCTATCAGTGAGAAATCTGAAATTTTGTTCCTTCATTTCCTCACTTAGAAACCAGGTGTGAAAATTTATCCTACTGGTATCTTGAACATTGAAACTTAGCATCAATCAAGTGCAACTTTGTCAATGAACAGAAACAGCTGTAGTTGCTGTGTCTTTTTTCAACTGTTCTGATCCTCCAAAACTCTGTGCATGTGTAACTCTTAATATCTGTACAAAAAATGCAATCTTAAGTAGCTGTTTCTCTACTTAGGAGTTTTCTTCAGAATATCTTACTAGTAGGCATACTGAAAACCCTGTATCTACTGTTCAACCCTTAGTGTGTCCCTCCTCTGCTGTACTGTCAGTTACCCTTAGCAAATGATTGCTCCATGATGTTATCCATGATCAGAAAAAGGGCTTTTGCAATTGCTGCTCATTTACTGAAAGCTGCTGTTATCAACACTATCAGCCTGTCTAGAAACTTCTGTAGAGGAGAGAGTGCTTATGTACTAATAGTCTTAGCAAAGGAAGACATAAGGTGGTTACCTGCACACCCAGACCCATCTCTGCCACAGCCTGTTTTCACATCCACTGTGAAGCCTTTTGCTCTGGGTGAGCCAAGTAGAGGAGAGATGATGTGTTGTTCTTCTATGTATTTATCACAACCAAATTACAATCCAATTTGAGACATGTTTGTTCAGAAGATAGCTTGCATATGGCATTTCGATATCTTATGATTGGGGCTGGCTCTCAGCCAGACACTACTGATGCTGGATGAGGCACTAAGACTGGCATTCACTTTGCTGAAGAGCATGTGATTCTCCTTCTGAGGGAGAGAGTGATGCTGCCTGATGTACTGAAAAAGTTTAGATTTAGTTCAAAAACTTTGTCCTAAACAGGGTTTTGCATCATTCCTCGTGGTGCTTTGACTGGTGACAGCCAGGCAAGGCTTTTCAGATAGATAGACGCTGTTTGGAAGGATTGTTTTTATACTTGTGACTTGACATTTACATGACTTCCTTTTGTGAAGGCTGACAGCAGAGTTTGCTGGAACGACAGCTGCTCTGCTCTGCTCTGCTCTGTAAGAAAGGCCAAACAAACAGTCACAGAATTTTGCCCTGCTACAGTTTGGCCAGTCTGTTTCCTGTGGCCATTTCTCTGTGACTGTCTGAAAACCTTTATGCTAGAATTTTCTTCAAATTCAGAAAAGATAGAAAAGTAATCACAGCTGTAATTTTGCTGTTTTTTAGGGAAACCCAGATATGTTGGAAAGGTGCTGGTAGGGAGTTGAAATGTAGTGAACTTAAACCAGAGGAAGGAGAGGGCTTCAAAGGGAAGACATGAATATAATTCTAGGTTAAATTTAGCTTAATACTTGCTACAAATGGACCTCTAACCATGTAAATTAAGTGAAGTCCTGACTTCATTGAAAATAAAGACAGTATTCTGATTGATTCAGTGGGGCTAGGGTTTCACCTATGGCTGGTATGATCTAATAGGTCATTGCTAATTAAGAGCATATGTGGCCTCAATTCTTGCTGGTGGAATTAAATATCTGAGCACCAGCTACTGAGGGAATGGGGAAAGAACTGGTCCCTGAAAGAGCAGTCTGGGGAAGTTGTGCTATGGATTGCTGTACCCTGGTACAGCTTCAGATTGCTGTACCCTGGTACAGCTTTGAGAAAAAAAATTAGTATAGGTGCCAGTGTATCTCCTCCAAGATGAGAGAAAAATAAACTAAATGCAGTAGATTCAAGAGAGGGAGCTCAACAGGGGGAAAAAACCCCAAAAAAACAACAGAGAAATCTGACACAGCCATGGGCATTACTGGATTCAAGGGCATTGAGCCTGAAGAGTGCTGTGAGAGATGAAATCTCTGCATGACAGCTCAGCAATATATTGTCTGCATAATAACATGTAGATTGTAGGCAATCACTGTCTATTTTCTGTGATGAAAAATCCTTTTATTACAGGCAGATTTGATAATATTTATATTTCAGTTCCAGAACTCTCACTGACTGTTGAAGTGTTTCCCTACCTGTCCCTATCCAAAAGGCCCTCCTGCCTTTTGCCTAAAAATTACGTGAGAAGGGAGATGGGCGTGCTCCGGAAGAGAGCTGGAGGAAAGGTGTTGGGGAAACCTGACTGCACCTTTTCAGTGGCTAAAGTGATCTTTTAACAAAGATAGATACAGACTTAGGAACAGGGTCTGTAACTGTAGGACAAGTGGTCATGCTTTTCATCTTGATGGGCAGATTTAAGTTAGATATGATGAAGAAATGTCTCATTGTGAGAGTGGTGAAACAGTGGTACAGGTTGCCCAGAATGGTGGTGGATGCCCTAGCCCTGGAAGCATTCAAGGTCACTTTGGAGAGGCTCTGAGCAATCTGTTCTAATTGAAGATGTCCCTGCTCGTTGCAGGGTGATTGGACCATGGGACCTTTAAAAGGCTCCTTCTAACCAAAACTATTCTCCGATTCTATGATCTCAAAGCTTTAAATGCACATGCTTTCTAGAAAGGAAAGCAGCTATTTCTTATTGACATTCACTGGATCCCAGCAGTGCCATTAACATGCTGATGCATCTAACATAAGCCTCAAAATGCCAGATTTCATAACTGGCCCATGAAATCTCATTCTGGGCTTGAATATGGTCTTCAAGGTCTGTATTAGAATAGGACTTTTTCCTGCTTCTTAAAGGGAGGAAAAAATGCTAAGCTAAAAAAAGCATTTTTTAGGAAAGGAAGGGTGATGGCATTCAGGCATGAGTGATTGTCCTGAGGTTCACACTGCGCTTCTCCTCCTCACCTGCATCTCTCTTACCTCCCTTCAGCTCTGCTCATCTGCCCTGTGGATTTGTGTACCCTGCCCAAAGCAGTAGCAAGTGGATCAATCTTCCTTCTCTTTCGTGTGTGCTGCTGTGCTGGTTTGTACGTTCTGACATGTTTCTCCTCAGCTCCACTTGAGGGGACTGGAAAAGTTGTGATTGCTCTGTAGACCACTGCCATTTGTTTTCAGAGCCACACGTCCAAAGTCTACAATGCTTCCTTTCTCCCCAGAAATATTTTTTTATTTGCTATGCAGGCAAACAACCTCCCAAGCAGCCCCACTTTGGAACAGGTGGTTTTCAAAAGTGCTGTTTGATAACAAGCTTGATGTGAACTGATCTAAATTTGGACCCCTACTGAAAAGAAGATCCTGGCATCTTCTCTTTTGTCTCAGTGCTTGTAGTGCTGCTGCTTTATACTGAACTGACTCTGGAAACCGATCTGGCTGGAAAACACTCTCAGCCAAAGTGGCAGGGGAGGAAGCAATTTTCAGCCTGTTTGTCAAACTGCGTCTGAAATGGCAATTCAGGTTCCAGCTACAAAAACGTATTGCTTGGGTTGTCTACTTATCACCAGTTTTGCATCATTAAGTGTTATGCATTCTTGGCCTGATATAATTGCAGCAGATTGCACACATGAACTGTTAATTATTTTATTTTTAAAACAGAAATTACGGAACAGGAAAATAACATTCCAACATGTTTGCTTTTGGAGCTAACCTACCACGGCAATCTGTTAGTTTGATAACGTTTAAACTCGCAAGCCCTTGCCTCAGCAGAGTGCAGTAGGGTACCATTAAGGCAGCCATCTGTTGAACACGCATAGCAGAGGCATGAATTGCCTCGCGTTTCGGGTTTCTGAGTAGCTACAACATAGTCTTGTTCTCTGATGCCGCTGATCCGCACTGAAAAACGCATGGAAAGGTCAGAGTTCAGTGGAAGGTGAGCATCCAAATCTGGATCGAAGACTGGGAACCCAGTCAGCTGAACGCTGGGTGTGGAGCAGGGAAGAGAGGAAGCCTCGTGGGCGAGGTAAATCACATGCTGATAGTAAGCACGACTCTGGCAAGAGCCTGAGCTGCTTGGGTTGCTTAGCGATTCAACAGATCTGCAAAACTCCATTTGCAGAACAAGGCTGCCATTATGTTGGATTGATTCATCAGGATCAGCAGCTAAAACAAGTTATATTCTATCAGAGTTTTCCTGCATTAGTTTAAAAATGAATTTAGTTGGCTCTAAGTGGACATTTATTTTAGTATCTTGAAGAACTGACTTTCCTCTATTAAAGCAGAATAATGTATCTATATGATGCCCTAACTTGAGCAGTACATAAAGATTAGTAAATAAGACCCCATTAAAAATACTTATAATGTAAGTAACATGGGTCCCAATAGCCTTTCTAATGTCCATTAATGCTTATTGTGAGGATCAGAGCTCATTTTACTGAGCCATTTAGTCAAACCGTGTGATTATTTAGAAAGTTAATTCATGCATACTAAAATCTAGCTTAAGTAATGCAGAGGGTAGGAGGTAAAACTCTATGGAGACGATAGTCCTTTTTGTTATTTAATGATCAGCCATAATTAACTTGCAAATTTGAAATAATTAGAACAAATTAAAGGTATTTAACTTTGCCTCCCTAAAGAAAAATTCAAATTGCACCAAATGCAGCTTTAAATTATTCAAGTCTCAGAGGTCTGTGCCGGGTTTTTTTACAATGCCTTTTCTATGATGAGAATACCAATCTGCTTTTTGTCAGAAAGCATCCTATCAAGTAATTGTTCTTTGTGTCTAATAAATGACAGCTATTCTTCTTTGTAAAAGTATTTCAGTCTCTGAAGACTACATCAGCATTTCCATGGCATTTTAATTCAATAAAACAAAAGGTTAATGTTTTTCTACTTTTTAAGGAATGCAAATACTAGCAGTATTCAATGGGTCCTGAATGACATTTAAAATTTGCCATTCGCGCTCAGCAGGGATATCGCGATATGAAGCTCAGACAGGATGGAAGGAATGTTCAAGGTGCGTTTTCCTTTGGTGATGGTGTACTTGGATATTCACAATGAGGCAGCAGTGCTGAGACTTGCTTCTCTTTTGGCCACGGTATGTAGGGTAGGTAGGTTAATAAGGTTTTTATTTAGAAAGTCTTCTCTTTTGGGTAGTTTCAAGGAGTGCCGTGAAAATTCATTGGATATTGTGGTGAGCTGCAGGAAGTCCTACTAACTGTGGTGCCTTTGAATGACATGATGGGTAGTTGGATTTGAAAATAGACAAGAACCTCTTTTGCTGCTAAATCTCTCCAGACATAAATAGCTGATTCCTTTTGACCATATGTTGAGTTTAAATTTCCATGTTGCAATAGTCACATCATTCATTTTACTAATTATTCCAGAGGTGAATGAGTAATTATGTTCTGAAACAGATTTTTTTTCCTTATGTTTTCTTTGTTTAATTGTGGTAGATAGGTAATTACTGAATTTTTTTATTGCTCTGTATTATCCCTTTCTCTCCTTGGTCTGCAACCCTTTCAGATTAAGTGTCATTTTAAGATTTGAGACTCTATCCTTACTTAAGCAAAACTTTAGCATAAGCTGACTTCTATTATATAATAAACAATGAGGCTGTAGTTGTTTATTTAGGTTATAAATGCAAATGCACTTGCTTTTGTTATTTATTATACCTTAGCTTATGTAATTTCTTCTTAGTGTCTGTTTCTGTTTAAATTGCATCTGCCACTGCAGTATTTAAAACAGTACTCAGTATTACAGAGGTAACTGCACCACAGAAGATACTGCATTCAGAAGGAGAACCAGGCAAGTAATCACCTATTTATCTGCAAGCCAAAGGTCACTGTCTTCACATGAGGACTGTAGGTTGTAATCAAATGTGCTTTAAACAACTCAAAAAGCATCCAAATAATGACAGCCTCACTGGTTTTTTAAATGCTGTTAATCATCCCAAGTACTGTCAGGTCCTGTTTTATCAGGGAAATCTGGTCAAGTATTACACCTTTAAGCCTCTTTAAGCAGTTGCTAGGATCCAAAACCACCTCTTGGTGCTCTTGTAGTTGCAGGAATTAGTAGGTTAATAATTTCATTTAATTCAAATAAGATACTAATTTAGTCCACCATAAATTTTAAAAATGCTTTGCAGTATTATTAGTGGTCACACAGTTAGAAGCCCTAAAGTAAACGGGGGTTATTTGGAGAAGTTATATCCAACACTTCAGTCAGTTATTATAGCCATTATATACTGTTCTGCATTAATAATACAGGAGTAATACTAATTGTCCAACAGGCTCAGTGGGCCCTATTAAGCAATGTCTTATACAGCACATTGATGGGAAACTTTTAATTTAGCTATCATTTCCTGCATTTTCCTCAGATCTACAGTAACTTCTGTCAGTGCAGGCTTTTGGGTAAAAGATTCTTGTGATTCAGCCTCCATGAAGCTCTATCCTAACTAATAAAAGCTCAGTGACAGTCTTTGGGTTGCCAATAAAAAATTGGTGCTTAAACAGGAAAAAGATTTATCATAGAAATATAGAATGATTTAGGTTAGAAAAGACCTCTAGGTTCACAGAATCCAGCTGTTAACATTTGTTTAATCTTCTAATAACTTAAGAAAGCTGTTTTTTGCTTCCATGGCTGCAAATAGATCAATATAATCTTGGAATAAACAGTATTATTTAATGTGGATAATACAAAGATACTTTTTTTATATTTTTAATTACTTTTGTAAAGGAGCTTTTTATGACAGGGACTAATGACTTACATATGTTGGGAATTGTCATTTAAAGCAGTAGTTATTTCCCAGAGAGCAGAATTTGAAAGCAGTAGCTTTTCTTTACTGAGAGAAATGTGGGTCATCCTCCTGTCTGCCCAGAACATTTTGAGATGCCTGTGTCTGCAGAGCTTGAGGTCATGGTTGCTCACCATCACCAGATTTGCCTCCTGCCTCTATTCATGCAGTGTTTATGATTGTGTGTTGAAGTTCATCTTGAACCATAATGGTTCTGGTCAACTTTCTCTTTCCTTACTTTACTCAAAGTACTGTACTTCTGCACCACATTCTCTCCCACCAGTTTGCTCACACATTTTCTATACTGTTTAAAAGTACCTCTGTTCATCAGTCTCACCTCTGTCTCCTCTCTTCTTGTCCATTTTCTTCTTGAATCAGCTTCTCACTGTCCCTGGAGGCTTTTAAAAAACATGTAGAAATGGCATTTGGGGATGTGGTTTAGCAGTGGCCTTGGCAGCTGTCCTCAGATATCTCAAAGATCCTTTCCCGTAAAAATGATTATGTGATTCTGTGATCTGCTTCCCTTTTGCAAACTAAAATTTCAGATTTCTCTTAATGTAATCTTCTTTGTTTCCCCTTTATTCTAGCAAAGTGAACATTTTTAAAATTACTTTTTCTTCCAGTTTTGGCCCATTGTGCTGGACAAAGTCTGTCTTTATCTTCATCTTCATTTGCATGTCTTCATCCCACTGGTGCTGTTCTAACCACTCAAGAAATCCAGGACCTAATGCTTTGGGGAATGTGTCCAATCCTGCAAAACTCCAAATACAGTTGTCAGTGTGCTGCTGGCTGCTGCTAACCAAAGACTCCTGATAAAATGTGTTGGTAACTCTTCAAGCCTTAGGCGTTCTGCTTTCAGAAATTATAAATGGATTCAACAAGAGCTCAACCAGCAGCATGATGTTTATGCTTCTGGAGAGTAAAAGTTGGTGGAGAGCTGGGTGCAGTGTTAATGGGCCAAATGCATCATGTAACAGCACAATCCTTCTTTCCTCCCAGTGTCCCGGTGTTGAAACATGAAGATTATTTACTGAGGACATCTCCAGTGAGCAAAAACTCCAGAAAACCAGGGAGCAGTCATGGGAGCAGTTCAAGGAAGAAAATGGTTGGCTTTGGTGTAAACAGGGATGATGGGCAAAGCCCTCAAATGCAGACCAAGAGGGAAGGCACCAAGTCCAGGAAAGGTAAGGGGAAGCATACTGTATTGGAAGGCCATGATTGTGTTGGTGTGTTCAAAAGTATATGAGTAAAATGCACAATTAAAGAAAGAAGTTTTACAGGTGTTTAAAACCACCTAAGAAAAGGTGTTGGCTCCATTAAGAAAAAAAAAAATAAATAAATTAAATAACAAGTGGTGATCCTGTCTGCTCTTCCTGATGAAAGAGAAAAATGTAACCCCTTAATCTCAGAAAACTCCTTCAGTGATTTGTTTTTAAACTTTCCAAAAAGACAGTGAGAATAAGTGCAGTGGGGTTTGCTCTTCAAATGTAGTCTTTGCATTCTTTTCCTCCTTGAGTGACGACTTCACCGTCACAACCTGCTAGTTTGCCACACAGGGATGTCTGTACTGCTAGAACCTATCCTGCCCTTAGCTTAGTGCCTCCACTTAAGAAGCAGAGATGCAATCTTTTCTCTCTTATGAAGAGAAAAGGTTGGGAACAAAAGCAGCTTGGATGTTTCACTGCTTAGCCTTGAACATAATCCTTGGTTCAATTATGAACTAGCTTTTTTTTGTTTATTTTTTTATTTTAACTTGTCAGCCAGTTTGCTGTATATGTCAGCATAAAAATAAAGAAAATGGCAAAATGAGAAGAAATGTGGTGCAGTTCTCAAAGGAACAAATAACTTGTGTTATTGGTTAAGACCGTACCAACATTAAAAAGCAGTCCCTGTGAAGAAACTTTCAAAAGGGTATCATCAGCCTGGACCCAAACAGTGGCTGAGGTTAATCTCTTCCAAGGCACAGCTACAAAAGTTGGAAGCCTGTAAAGGGCTTGTGTCCAAAAAAATCAATTTCTAATTTGAAACAAAATCATTTTTGACTAACAGGGGTTCAGGACCCATTACTTTTGCTGTATAATCTGCTGACATTTCACACTTTCTGTTGTGCACAATGAATCCTAATAGTCATTTTATAACATTGCTACACCAATCAATTTAAGCAAGAGAAAGCCGTTACAATTCTGCAAAGTTTCAGGGGCAATTTTCACTGATGGTTTTCTTTTATGGTTTTTTTCAGCTATCATTTTTTTTTCTTCTCTTTTCCTCTTCCTTCTGCGCCCCTCCTCCTCTATGCTGCAGTGATGAAACAAGGATTTTTCACAGCTGGATGGTGGGTTTTGTTCCTTAGATTGGGGTAGTCCCCAAAAGTAATTTATTTTCTATAGATTCAGGGGAAAATATCCAACCTGGCCTCTTCTTCATTCATTGGTTTCATTTTGTAGGACTGAGGAGAAGTTACAAGCTGCATCTAGCTATTGCACATAGCACCTGTGCTGCACCTATGCTGATTTAGTGATTGTAGCAGTCAGCATGATCTCTGAAGATGGTGGGCATCTTTTGCAAGCACTTACTGGGATTGCTGGCTTTTATGGTGTAGAGCTGCATTGCAAAATTTGACTTACAAACATTGGCACTTGCTGTGATAGCTGATAAAGTTCAGAGGAATGCTTTCAAGCTGTGGAACAACCTCAGGTCTATTACTGATTTGAATGGTTGTTTATCACAAGGCAAATTACCTAGCACTAATCACTGAAGTTGAAGTCTTCTGTATTTAGTACCTTTTTAATTGGCTTCCCTCTGTTATATATTTGGACTCCTTTAGCAGGCACACACACATACTTGTAAAGTGTTTTTTAAGTCTTAGGGGATCACCAGGACATAATGTCAAGATTTTTAATTCTGGATAGCCTGGACTTAGTTTGCTCTATCCTTGCTTTTGCTGGATATTCCCCTCTGCTGCTGACCTGGAGTTTCTGGTTCAATGCAGTATGAGAAAGGGGAATGAAATGCAAAAGGTGATATCTTGAGGCATGAAACGCAATGTCATTCAGCCACATACATGAAGGTGACCTTTTGGTTGGAACACAGCAGTGCTGTGTACAGAAACATGTTCAGGTGAAAACTTCTCAACCATCAAATGCTGACCTATTGCTACAGAGGTTTGGTTTTCCTCATGCTGGTATCAGTCTGGTCTATTTATATGTTCTCCAGGATGGTGACTCTATCCAAGCACTCCTTAGTGCGGTGCGAGTGCTGATCTGAGCCCTTGAGCTTGCTCTACCACCGGGAATGGGGGCTGTATCAGGAGTAGTGTCCCTCCAGAGCAGCACAGGCACTTGTATCAGGTTTAAAAATATTAATCAGGAAGCTGTTCTCATTCTGGAATGGTGGAAAGCTTTCCTGCCTACAGGACTGTTCACTTGCTGTGACAACAGTGGGTTTGAAAAGGGTGATTTCCTAACAAATACACTTTTCCTTCTCCCAGACAATGGTTAGTAACAGGTAAAAAAGCATTGCTAACGTGGTCCCTTTACCTCGTGGAGTGGAAAGGGTCACTTCTGCTCTCTTGTCAGGGTAGAAGCTTACTGGATCAACTTAGGAAATAATTTTTTATTCCCTCACTGTTGATTTTGTCTTCTGTTTCTGCTTGCTCCTTAGTTTTTATTCCTGTGCTTTAGCAAGTGTTTGTGTCTTGTAGTCAAACTTTTTTAGTATTACCAGCAAAACTTTAAGCAGTTGAAGCAATCCTGAAGTCTTAGATCCTTTCAGCAGTAAATTGTTTTTATTGGTGTCACCACCAGCTATGTCAATGTGTACTAAAATCTAACAACTTGTCTAGTTAAAAAGTGCTGGAGTACAGAAATGTGTGTTTCTCTTCCTTTCTGCTCTTGAAAATTTTGTTGTGGGGCTGGGAAACTTACATCCATTGCACTGTGCAATATTGGGCAATATTGGGCAATTCTGTTTAAAGTATTCGTCTTTACAAACACTTCCTGAAGTACCTCTGCATTGAAACAAAAGAAAGGACTATTTTCCCCTTTGCTTCTTCTTGTTGGACATAATGTCTGCATGATGCTGTATAGTCTACACACTTTCCTTTTTTATATGAAAAAGCCAGAGAAGGAAAATTATTTCAGCTAATTTTAGCCCTGTACTTTTCCAGGGGCTGATTTCTCTAGATAGTGTTTGTTTTTCAGTAGCTTTTCTGATGTAGCTTCTTAGGGATTCAGGATCTGGAACTTCTTCCCTTGAGGGAAGACTCTTCCCTACAATTGAATAGAGCAATTAGTTAATATTAGTGAAGTGCTTTGAAGATGTGAAGTACTATATAAATGTTAAGTCTTATGAATATTACCATTATTCAAGTCATAAAGATTTCTTTTATGATTATCAACCTAGATTTCCCATTGCTTACTTTCATTCCATTGCTGCTTGAACCAGCTGCATCCATATTTCTTCATTCTTAATGTTTACACTTCTCAAATATAGATTGCTGTATTTCCCCACTTTTGTGATGTTTTAGTTGTCTGTTTTTCAAGCAGAAATATATAGCTATTTGAGTTTTCTCAAATGATTTTTTAATCTACTTTAAATCATTCTTGTACCAAGTTAGCCAAATTGAAAATAGTATTCTTAACATTACCATTTAGGAGACATTTATAATTTTTTTGGGGTTAGCTTGACTTGCAAGCTTATATCTAGGGTGTTTTTTTGTGATTCTTTGCTGCTCCAGGTTCTTTCCATTGGTGTCAGGATTTAAATTACCACACTATGGAAGAGCTTTTTCTTTTTTCCGGGGGTAAATGTGTCTATTCTTTTTCCACGTTTCTTGCTTCTCTAGATCATCTGCAATGTCTCCAGTCTCATACTGTCTTCTAACACCTGCAATCTAATTAATTTGCTGTCATTTGTATCACCCCAGTTCTCTATGACTTTTCATAAATAATTACCAGTCACTTCATAAATTCATTAACTAATTCCCTTTAGCCCTGAAATATATATCCTTCAGACTAAAGACTTTGTATCTTTTTTTTTTCCCCTGGTAGTTTCTTTTCATCAGCTTTATATAGACAGGTATTATACATCAGCAGGGTCTTCATTATCCTCTACTTGCCAATTTTCCCTTCCTTTATTTTTCTCTCATAATGTATTTTAAAATTAGTAGTAGCTTGGACATTTTTGGGAATGTTATTGATTTAATCATCTTTATATATTTGCTTGTTCCCCAGTGTTTCTTTTTCCTCAAAAGACTTGCATGCCTTTTCTAAGATGTATTTTTTAACTTTTTTTGTTTAATATACATTTACTTGGGATTTCTTTATGCCTCTGCTTTATGTCTGTGCAGCCTAACAGCCTCAGTAAATTCCTGCTGAGTTCCTTTGCTTGTTTTCTGTTTCTAGCTTTGGCAATATTTTCAAACTTTGGTATTTGAACAGTCCCCTTGAGGCTGTGTTGGCCACTTCTGAGTCCATATATTGTGTTTTTTTGCAGAGATACATCTCATTTTCTGTGGATGTAGTATGCCAGCCTTGTCTTGTATTAGCAAGTGAATATTTTCTCCCATGTTAACAAGGTTTTTATTACTTTGGTATTAGTTTCTTAAAGTCCAGCTGCCTCATTCCACTGTCATGTGAAATGATTTCTAAATATCTCTTATTCAATTGTAAAGTCGAAACTCTAAGCAAAAGACTTCCAGTCTTTATATGCGTGCCCACTCTTCTCATCATGAATTGGCACACTATCAAGTTACCAGGGACACTCAATCAGCATATATCCCCATGATATTTCCAGACTTCCTTCACTGATAATTAACTCTTTTTAGGCAAGATTTTGTTACTGCAAGGTTCTGAAACACAGTTCATTATAGCAGAGTAATAAAGTATTTTTTTATTAGTCTCTCTAAAATACATCTTAAAATGTTGATTTATTGAATTGTATTATATATTTCTATAAATTTTAGATCAATGAAGATCTAAATAATGAGAATTATTTTAAATAATTCCTTGAACATTTTACACTGATGCTGGAATTACAACTTTATGTTGCTTCATGTTTCAGAATGGCTGATAGATAATGCTTCTGTTCACAGAGCTGAGAAATTCTTGGTCATCACAGAGTTACATAGGGAGCTAAACACTGGTTTGATTTCAGTTTTTGCTGATATGTTTAGTTTTCCCTATACTAACTCTAGTTAAGTGATGTCAGTTGCACACAACTAATTAGGCTAGATTTAAAAAAGCCCAGATCCACAGGTTTTTTGTGTGGTAGATCAGATAGCTACTAATTTTCCTATTCCCCTTTACCTCTTATTTACCTGTATGCTATTTGTCTTACTAAATCTGATCAATGAAACTCAATTCTCAGGTGAGCAAATGAAAAGTTGGCTGAACCACCAGCCTTCAAGGGTTGTCTTCAGTCCAGCTGGCAGCTAGTTCATAGTGGTTAGCTGCTTAACATCAACAGCCTGGGCAGCAGGACAGGATGCACTGTCAGCAAGTTTGCAGGCTTGGGGAAGCAGTCAGTGTGCTGGAGAACAGGGCACAGTATTCAAGGGACCTTAACAGGCTGGGAAAATGATTTGACAGAACCTGTTTTAGGTTCAGCAAAGGGAAATGCCAGTGTCCTTCAGCTGGGTTGAACTGACACTGAAAAAACCCTGAAAGCAGTTTTGCCAGAAAAGAATGGGGTGTCCTGCTGAAGAGCAGTGAGTCAGTGATGTGCCTGTGTGATGGAGTAACTGGACCTCTTACTGGGCCATAATCACACAACTGTGGTCATCAGAGTGCTGAAATGACACTTCCCCCCAGTTAGCTCAGTGAGACTGTGTCCATAATGCTGTGTCCATTCTGGGACTCCACAGTGCACAGACAGCACTGACAAACTGTAGGAAGTCTGGCAGAGGCAGCCAGGTCAGCCATAGGGCTGAAGCAAGAGGCTGAGAAGACTGGGTGCATTCAGGTGTAAGAAGAGATGACTTAGCATGGATCTTGCTTCTTTCTTCAGCTACCTTAGGAGAGGGTGTAGAGAAAAGGGAATGAGCCTTCATGGAAGTCATAATCAGCCACACAAGAGACATCAGGGAAAAGTCACAACACAGAAAATTCTGATTAGCTATACAGGAAACATTTTTGAGGCTGGTCAAACAATGGGACCAGAGGAGTTTCCCAGGGAGGTTCTATCAGTGAGACCTAATGTGATAAGTGTCTGAAACCTGTTGATGCTGTTTGAATGGAGGATTAACCACATGACCTCCAAACTTCACCTTTAAACATAGATTATTTTGTAATTCAAGAGTTATTTCGAGGCAAGAAGAAGGAATGGATTCTCAGTTATATTTTATTTAAATGAAAATACTATTGAAATGATATTTACACTTGGAGAACTAACATCTTAAAGCATGTAAAGATAACTGCATCTGTGAAACAAGCTGAATCCTGTGGGCCACTTAAGGAATAATAACCATGCAAGCCTGTCAAGCTCTGGGCAGTAGGATGGAGGCTGGAGAGTGTGTCTTATTCTACAGATTTGATTCTGCATGGTCCCGAAAAGGATGCTGTGCACAGTACTATCAACTGATGAGCTCTCTGTCATCAGAGAGATTTCTCTGTGTGTATTTCTCACTCAAAAACTGTTTCAGTTTTTTGTCCCAATGTTCTATAGTAAGGCAGACTTGAGATGACAAACATCTGTTCCAAAATCTCTAGCTTCTGATGCTTGGTTTGTCTTCACTTCATTCCACAGGGACAACTTCAGGACTTAGGAAGGATGCAGCCATATCTCCTGGGTTGATGGGCAGCAGCAGAGTGCCTGCAACCACAGCCGTATCACCGATTCAGCATGACCCTTCACGGTAAGCTGCTGGGTAATCTCTGGTTTAAGATTCTGCAAACACAACCATCAAATTCTCCCAGATGCAGGGAAGTGACTGAATTTCTATGATGTTTCATATTAGCACAAGCTGAATAATATAAACTAAAACCTGCCATATCCTTTTGACATTTATAGTAAGCCTTAAGTTGTGTGTTAGAATGAAAAAAACAAGAATATGCCAAGTTCTAACATTTTAATTTTACTTAGATTTTGAACAGAAAGTATTTTATGTTCCAAGTCCTGATACATTAAATACCTTTCTAAATAATTTTAATGGACAGTGTTAACCCTGTTAGGTTTTACATTCGCTTGAACATTTTAATCCCTCGCCATTTGCCCGCCTCCTCCCCCACTCCCATTTTTATCAAATGGCATTTCTTTTAAAATGTTTTGTATAAGAGTTATTTTATGTTTAATGACAAGCAACAAAATCACATTAAGTCAGCAATTCCTGATTATACTATATGTCTGCACTAAATGCACTGGAAAAGCAGCATTATCACTTCTGTTCCAATGAAAAACTGAAAGCAGCATTGTTGTTACGCTTTAAGGTCTGAAAACAACTTGCCTTCTTTAGGCAGGATTGCATTTCTAGTGGTAACTGCCTAGAAGAACAGCATACAATCCCTGCTTTTCTTTATTATATCCCACATTTTTTCATAATAAAATCTTCAGTTAAGCAACAAAAAAGCAGATTAAAATATGAACTTGCAATATTTTATACCACTAGTTAGATAACAGTACAGTGGCATAACGGGAATGCGCAACTGTTCATGAGAAGAGTTAAATGTTTCTTGGAGGATGAGAGGGCTAGAATCAGATTTAATCTTCTCTTGGCCCAGTGGACTTGGAAAATGTATGCTTGATATCATCCCTGTATTCTTGGCAGCAGCTGGCATTTTTATTTCTATCTTCTGAGAGAACTTGTGATATATAATAGGTGAAAAACCACTATCAATATTGACAAATTTTTACTTACTTGTTATGGAAACACTTTTTTTTTTTCTTCTGATGGAAGGGATGATAGTTCTTGGAGAATTTAAAAACTTAGTTAGATTGGGCTGTTTCCCACAAGTAGCTGTATGTTTAAACTAACAGAAACCACAAGATTGCCTAACCATTTCTCTTAGAAGCAGTGGTTACCTTTGCAAGGCAGGCATAGCAGATAATAAAGTGTGTGTAAAGATACTGCTTGATACTGTCTAATAGTGCTAGGTTGAGATTCCATTCAAGCACTGAGGAGTAGATGTAATTATGCACATCATATGAAGACTGCTCAGAAAAAGAAATTTTATTCAAGAGGACTGATGGTCTATTCTTTTCCACAGAGGGGAGTAAAATATTTGTTGAAATATGCTGTTAGAAATCATACCAGGTAAAGTGATCAGTAAAAGGAGTCTGATTAGCTGTCGGCTTTAAAGAATTATTTTACCAGTTGATGAAAAATCCTGTATTTCTGGGCACTTTCTCCCATGCTTTCTCCCTTTCTTTCTCACCATTGGTGCTGTAGGTATTATTAACTAGGTTAAACAGCCATATTGTGCTTTCCCTTATTCCTGGCCTTGTCTAATTAAAAATGGCAAATGGACAAGTGTTTCTGGGGAAACCTAAAGCTGATTCTATCCTTCATCAAAAAACCTGCTTGGGCAGCAGGTCAGTCTCAATTTATCACTGAATGGTTATAAGCTTAGACTGCAGGTTTAACTAACTAAATTAATCAATATTGAGAATTATTGCTGCTTTTGTGCCACTAAAGTTAGGGTTTGTCAGCATGTTCATTATGATCTGTGATTTGGGGGGGTTAACAGCTTAACCACAACAGTTGGCACAGATCTGAAACTTGCAACACAAAGCCCTAGCCTAAGAGCAAATTTATTTATTCAGCAGTACATGTAAACCTAATTACTTTTGACTATTTAAATTTATAGGACTAGATTCAACTCGTGTTTGTGCCAGCTTTAACTAGCACAAACCCTGGCACCCGGCAGCAGCAGCAGCAATGCAAAGCCTGCCAGAGAGAAGGTGTTGGAAAGCGACAGAAGCTCCCTGGCAGCAAGAGGCATCAGGGTGCTAGCACAGCTTCTGGGGAGGGCTGGCTGGGCAAGCAGGCATGGCAGGTAGAAGATGTGTTGGCATGATAGCCTGCCTTGGCAGGGCTCAACTGGTGGCTTCAATGTGTTACAGCTACCTCCTGCTTGAGAAAGAATTGCTGCAGTCCTGCTTCCTTCTCTGTCTCAGAATGAATCATGTCATGAACAAGAAATAAGTGTCCCCAGAAGGTGGATGCAAACCTCGGGAGCCTTAGTGCTAGACCTTTAGAAGGACCAGCCTTGCAAAATGGGTATGCACAGGGTGATTTCAGTGATATCTGTGAAAGAAAAAGAAAACCCCAACATTTTCTTATCTGGCATCTGGGGCTGGGCTAATAGTGAATTTGTTTACCTGTCAGGCTTCTGTGCTTGCCTATCTCTGCCTTCCATATAACATGGCCAAACACTGCAAATTTGGTTATTCAGTGTTCTTAAGCCAAGTGTCTACACCTGCATGAGGCCCTTGAAATTATGTTCACAGCAGGTCTGGAAAGCTCTTCTACTCCATGTGCTTATTCATCTAGACCAAAGCCAATATATTTGGGGAAAAAAAAAAAAATCACAGGCAAGATTGGGGCTGGGAAAATTTGGAAGAGTGGGTTTGTTCCTAAAGCATGGTTACTCTGATTGTGTTAAATGTTACCTTTTTGGTGACCAGTTACATTTTTTCATAACTGGTGTTTGCCTAGAAGACAGTGTCTGTGTTTCTGCTGAACTGGAGGGGAGCTGCACAGGGGAAGTACTGGCTTTATGATATTGAATATTGATGCTTTCATTTGGTAATGAAATTTTTACAGAAACTAGATCTTACCTTAGCTATACTCAGGTACTGATTTCAGCAAAACAAATGCTGTATTGCATACAGAAGTGAAACTGCACTAAATTAAAGTATTCAGCTATTTCTGGGAGAATAAAAAAAAGGGAAGTTATAAATTGTACATTCTGAAATACCATTTAATTTGATTACAGCCCTTTTGCAATTGTCAGGCTCTCCCCACGTAGCATTGAGTTTGGCACGGTAAATCCTATAACACTGCAGAAATTAAGCACTTAAAAAGACACAGGCAAAGTTTGTTCTGCTCACCATGGAAACAGATAATTCTCCTGTAGTGTTTTTCACTTTGGTCAAAGCAAATTCAAGAACAGTTAGGTAAATTAGGGACTGTGTGATAGTCAGGGATTTCAGCATTAAGTCTGTGGGTTTTGGTTGCAGTTTTAGATCAAAGCTTTCATACTTGCTGAATGCATTGTCTTGGAGGGAAGTTTCTTGTAGCCAATAAAAGAAGTGATTTAGAAGTTCTTGCAATATGAATGCTGTATTTGAGCTGTATTACTATCTGTTAGACTACAGTGGCCTGTTGGAGTTCTTATAAACAGATTGTATTGTGTAAATTTGTGTTTAGGGACATTTTAAAAACAAAACTATTTACCCAATTGCCCAGCACATCTCAGGTGAATGTGTACTCAGGGACTTTTAAGCAAATTAATATCTGATGTAAAATACAATGTGCAGAATTGTATACTTGATAATGCACACTGGAATTGTCTAAAGTAGATCTGTTGTGCTGAGCGTTAGGAAATATGACAGTGATGAGATTCAAGCTTTTGTCTTACTTATGTGGTAGTTGATTTTAATATCTTTGCATTTTGGATGCTTAAACATGGATATCAACTTAAGACGATTTCTGAAGTTCCTTAGACTGTAGAATCTAAGGAAGCACTGCCAAAGAAATAGAATTGTTTTTTTACCCTTAGGATCAGACACCACTCAAGATTCAAAAGGAGCAGAAAAGTTTCATTCCATATTTAACATAGGAACATTTAAAGAGATTAAAAGTGTGTTTGGAGTAGGGTGGTGAGTTAGTTTCTGGAAGTGGTGGGAGACACAAGTTTTGCCTACTCCCTGAGAAAGCCAGCAGTGCAAAAAGTCCAATGTAGTTCCATATGCAAGTGATAAAACCAGACATTGGTAAATTAATCTCTCTTATTCACAGTGTAGGTTGTTAATTGTTCTCTCTGCTGGCTGTCGATATAATGTGAAATTTTCATTCCCCATTCAAGATGGAAAAAGTTGTGGCTGAAAATGTTAACATTTGCATTTTTATTTGTTGATTTATTTAAAGGACAGCCTCTCTTACAGCAATCCATCACTCAGTGACACCCCAAATATGAATAATGTATTGTAGACTTGCGGTTACAATGTGTAATAAGTGCCAGAGACAGTAGAAGAATGTTAACTATGTTGCAAATGTAATATTTATCGACTCATACTTTATTGCTTTCGAGGTTCAATAATACTGACCATAGGACATTAATATCACTTATCCTGATTTTAGTTGGGCACCTCTATATGTAGAAATAACCCATCTATCTCATACTTACAAAATAAATGTGTATTTTACAGCTCTTGGTAAGAAGTACGTTGTAGGTTTCTTGGCTTACTGCTCACAGTTCTCCTTTTCTACCTTCTCGTTTACCTGTACCTGACACTGATCCCCCTCCAGTTGCCTGACCCGGGTGTTGAACACCTCAGCAGTCTTCTAGAGGCTTCATTTACTGGCTGCATTGTGATCTTTGCCTCAAATAGGATTTGGGCTCGGTCTCTTTTCCTATTAAAGACCAGTATGAAAAGAGTTTTCTATTGCTTCTCTTTGAAAAGACAACAGCTGAGGCTAAATCAGAAATACCTTCTCTTTTGCAAAGACACACGTAGCAAATCTACATCATCTCTTTGAAGATTACTGATATTAGAAAGAGAAGTGTTTAATAAGTTCAGCATTTGCTATAGACATGGAACTTATTTTCAGAGAAAGTTTTACTCAAGGAATAGAAATATGTTAAAGCAATTTAGGAAGATTGAGATTTAAAATTCAGTGGGTTTGTGAACCAAAATTTTTTTGATAACCTGCTTAAGGAAAGAATTTGCAATAAGGTTTTGCTACAGTTGCAAATCCTTCACTAGTGATTATTCCTGTCTTTAGTAGTTGCTCCAGAGTTCTGCTGTGGAAACTGATACCGACTGGGCAAATGCTCCTCCTTATCTGCTCTGTTCGGTTACAACCACTAAAAGCTTTGAAGTCTCAGGGGGGAAATGCAGATGTGAACCCAGGGCTGGGATCTAAAACAAATTTAACAATGGGAGATTTCAAGCTTGTGTTGAAATCAGATTTCACCTATGAAGCCTGGCTCTTGGGAAACTTGGAATTGGGTTCAGCCATGAAAATGATAAGCCTTGATTGTATTTTGTGTTGTAGACATCAAGTAAATTTTGAAGTGACATTCTGTATTTACATCTGAGGTTATCAAATTTAACACATCATTGGTTTCTTTCTTTACTGTGTGTAACAGGAACACCTATTCGTGTCAAAGCAGCCCACCTAATAGCTACTTTGCAATAACAGTTTCAGTGTGTCCATTGCAGACAATGAAAATCATATTGGGAAATCCTGATTTGCAGTGCAAAAGGATTAATGTTAATTACCAACTGTTGGCTGTAATTGTCACCCTCATTAAAATGCAGAATTATGTATTTCTTAGTTATAAATAACCCTTCTAATTGTACTTGATGTATGCCAGTTTAATCAAAAAGTACACTTGCAAACAAGCAGATATTTGCATTAATCTAGCACTGGATCTTTGAGTCTTTTTTGATCGTCTTTTATTCCAAACTCGACTAGTTGGGGGAGGTCTATTACAGCTACATATCCTTTACACATTTTTTTTTTCAGCCCCATAGATCTGACAGGATTTTGTATTAAAATGAGGGGAAATGTCTTCTGGGAATGCTCAGTGCAACAGAAAACATGTCAGTTTTGAAGTAGTTGGCAAGGTTTCCATCATTCAGTGGTATGACAATAACTTGACTGTAGTTTGAAAGTAATAATAAGCAGAGGAAAATAGAGTACAAATCATGTTATGAAACTGAGCTAACTCTTTGCATCATTTTCATTGTTATTTTAATTACTATTTTTTACAATTTTTCCCTATGCACATTTGCAGGTTCTCAAATACCACATCATATCTTAAGCAAACGTTGGTTCATTGAATGTGGTTCCTATTTGCATTTGTAATCACAGCAATGAAAACAGCCTCAAAATGTTTTGAGGTTCTTCTGTATTTTCCTCTACTCCTTTGTCAAAAAAAAAAAAAAAAAAAAAAAAAAATTCATGCCTCTTTTTCCTGCACTGATACCTTGAGTGTTCTGCCTTGTACTTCTAAAAACTTTTTTAGAACTTCTGTGATGGCAATTTCTGCAGTGCTTTGCAAGGTAAGATCAGTCTTGTTTCCTGTCTTCATTGTTCTCTAAGCAACTGTTCTGTTCCTAGTACTGTAGTAATTTATCTTCTCATCTTTCTGAGACATTTCCTCTTGTTTTTTGGAGATTTGTTTTATTTTTGAGATGGGAGGAATTGATGAATAATATATGCAGGATAATTGCATCTTACTTTAAGAAGCCTTTGTCTCAAAAGATGTCTCTTCCATCATTCCACCATATTGCTTATGCTTAATAATAATTCCCTTTTTCTTTGGTCTTGGGTTTTTTTTTTTTTTCCTCTCCCCCTTTTTAAAAAAAAAAAAAAAAAAAAAAAAAAAAATTCATGTCTCTTTTTCCTGCACTGATACCTTGAGTGTTCTGCCTTGTACTTCTAAAAACTTTTTTAGAACTTCTGTGATGGCAATTTCTGCAGTGCTTTGCAAGGTAAGATCAGTCTTGTTTCCTGTCTTCATTGTTCTCTAAGCAACTGTTCTGTTCCTAGTACTGTAGTAATTTATCTTCTCATCTTTCTGAGACATTTCCTCTTGTTTTTTGGAGATTTGTTTTATTTTTGAGATGGGAGGAATTGATGAATAATATATGCAGGATAATTGCATCTTACTTTAAGAAGCCTTTGTCTCAAAAGATGTCTCTTCCATCATTCCACCATATTGCTTATGCTTAATAATAATTCCCTTTTTCTTTGGTCCTTCACTTTCCTGGGCCTTTCAGGCTGTAAACTCCTTAGGGCAGGATCTTGCCCTAGCACATCTTCATGCTTGGCTGGTCCATGCGGTAGTGATGGTTAACTGTGATGATGGTATAGTTAGGGTGGAATTTGTCTTGCTCATCTGGAGACAACTGAGCTAGTTACCCTCACTATTTTATTTTAGAACCACCTAAATATCCTTTTGGTCATACCTGTTATCCTGTGAGCTGTAAAATAAGCTTGGAGTAACACACACTGACACCTTATCCCTCTTCTAGCTGAATATGTAGAACTAAAAATAAGTTGTTTGTCATTCATATTTTCATTATGGATTGGAGGCAAATGCAGGGTTAACCTATTTGCTGCATGGTCAGTGCCCTGATTATTAATGTACTTTTAATGCTTGCACTATGAATTGAAGGGCTTAGGCATCAAAGATGTAAAGCCCTCCACCATGGACAGGGTGTGTATATGCCTGATTCTGAGCATGCAGCATTTATTTCAGCAGTACATGAGCTTGTGATGTAGTAACATGTTCAATAAAAATCATGGTGATGGAAGTTTGGCTGCTTTGGAGAGTCCTGTTTTGAACTGTTGTGACACCCTGTAACTCGAACTTGGGGACTGTGGTATTGCAGTGATTTTTGGTCTGAGCAGGGCCTGGCACCACTGTTGTCCCATCCCTGCCCATAAGCTGTGCTGTGCACCAGGGGATGGTCTCAGCGGGCAGACACAGCTCTGTCAGATATTCGATAGTTATTTCCAGCTGATGAGTTTCCTGCTTCAAAAATACATTCCTGCCTCTCTGTCACTTAAGGACAGTAGCCAGTTCTTGCTTTATAGTGTATGATTTGCCCCATTTCCATTTTTTAATATACTTTTTAAGCCTTTGTGATATTCTAGTTTTCTGCCTCTATAAAGCTCATTTAGCTTTTTTTTGAGCTACCATGGATAGTGTAGTATTATCAGCAAATGTATCTTCCTTATATGTCCTTTCTCTAGGCCACTTGTGAATGCATTAAAGAGTTCAGGCCCTCACAAATTTCTGTGAGCTCCACGGGTGACCTCTCTGGCCACTTTATAGCAGACCAGTTTTAATGTTTTCTCTTAATTTCCTGAGTTTTAGCCAGTTATCTATACATTAATGGATTTTTCTCTTAGTTTATGTCAGCTTTTAAGTCTTTGGTAATAGATTTGCTGAAGGACTTTTGGAACTCTAGGTAGACTATATAAACTATATTTTTCTTGTTTGGATGCATAATAATCTTATTAATCTTGTAGAGGTCCCCAGTGAATGAAGACTTTATATTTAGTCTCTGCCAATATGTTGAGTTTATTAATGCCTTAGATAATTTCTATCAATCTGCTTGTTCTAAATGTTAGACTGCTTAATTTGTAGATTTCTGCATCTTTCCAGATTACTTAAAAAAAAGTCCTGCATTTGCTCAGAATAGAAGCAGTTTTAGGCAGTTAGTTACAAACTACAGTTAATAGTTCAACTGTTTCATACTTGAACTCCTTCAGAAGTTTAAGTGAGTACCAACTGATCCCAGCAATTCATTATTGTTCATTTATGTTGATTAGTTCTGCAATTTATTTGCAAGACATTTCAGCTCCAAACAGGTCTTCCACCATTTCCTCTGTAGCTTCAGAAACTTCATAAGTTCCCACATGGTGAATGTATCTTCATCTCATGGAGTTTTTCTGCTGTAGCTTTATCATCGTGTTCCTTTTGTAACTTCATTTCCTTCTAGCTTTAACTTAAACTTTCTGTATTTTATATGCTTAAAACTGGGGTTTGTTATTAGACCTAATGCTTTCAGCAGAGTAGCCCTTAGTCTTTAGCTGGAATTCTTTGTGGAGTTTGATTTTGTGGCTTCTTTTTGTTGTGAGTTTGTGGTATTTTTTTTTTTCCTTCCCTTGAGCTAGCAGTTTGTTCCATTTTCTTCATTTAGACTGGAGTGGATGACAGTTTACTATTTCACTTAGCCTGGTAAGGTTTCTTTTCATCCCTCTGAATTAGTTCTCCATAGGTTGAATCTCCATTTTTGGAGCCCTAGTATGACTATTATTTTTAACAAGCTTTCTCATTTTTCTATTGTTTCCACTTCTGAAGTGAAAGACTGCTGTAGCAAATTTTTGCTCAATAGTGGTTACTGTGTGTTGGTTGACACATCTGGGTAGTTCAATGGATTGCTCCCAGATGTGAGAAAGATTTTATGGAATGAACAGTACAACTTGGACTCTTCAGCTTGGAAAAGAGGTGGCTAAGTTTAGGATACTATCAGAATTTTATAAATTCTGGAGAAAATGAGTAGGGAACATCTTTATTGTCCTGTCTACTGGAAAAACTGATGGGCATCAGAAAGAGTTGTGAGATGGCACATTCAGATGATGAAAATGAAGACAGAAACCAGCAGTGAGCTTGTTTCCGGACCTTTTATCATTATTGTGTTTCTAAATGTCACATATTTCAAGATTGTTATTGTCATTTCTTCTAATTCATAAAGCTTTTAAAAGTCATTCTTAATATATGTATTATAATACTAATTTTTAAATAGTTATCTGTTTTTAAATAACTATTATCTCTTATCATTCTTGTTGAGACATTTCTGATTGGGAAAATCCCAGTATCTGGGCTTGTGTCTTAATCTTACCATGTTGCATATCTGTCATGAGTTCAGTAGGACATCATAACACAAGACTTGGGCCCTGATTTTTCTAGGGTAGAGTAATGAAAGAGCCAAGGTATCTTCCACATTTGTTTAGGGAAAGTAATAGTGGTGTTTCAGTGTAAAGAATGTTGAACTTTGAACTGCTGAACTGAATATGTTTTTATTTTGGGGAACCCTGAAACAGGTAACATGTCTTTAGCTTTCTAATACAGAGTTGAAGGAAACAGAGAGTGATGTTGTGGTCTCTGTTTACAGATCTTTGTTCATGCTGAGGGCACCAGTTTCCACTGCAGGTGTGACTTTTTTCTCTTCCTAGGCCACATTTCCTTTTCAAAAACACATGCTATTGATCATTATTAAGTCTGGCTTTGTGATGGGCTGTGACTAGAGCACTGAAGCTATCTCTTCAACGTTTAGATAATCAAGAAGGAAAACAGTATCTTGCTGGATTTTTTTCCTCACCATTAATTTAATTGTAGATACTGATTATATTTAATATTTAAATTTCTCCATGCAACATGTTTCTAGCTCCCCAGTAGCTTGGGACCATGTTAGTTAATTTGGATCTGTTTTGTGTTGTTTTTGGGATGGTAACAAAAACATGTGTTTGTTTGTGGCAATCTGAGGGGGAAAAAAACAAATTATTTCTTTTAGTCTGAGTGTGTTGGGAGGGAAATAATTGGGAAATACAATGGAAATCTAAAACTTTTACTGAGAATGATATTGTATCTTTGTTTCTGCCCTGTACTAAGTTAGCACTTTCTGTTTTAATGGTGGTGACTTAAATGTTGTTTTTCATCTTTGTTTCTTCCTACCTGTAAGTTTTGAAGTATTTTGCTTTGTTCCATACTGCTGGAGAACATAGTGAAAGTTAGCTAGTTTAAGATGTCCCTGCTTATTACAAGGGATTGGACTGGATGACCTTTAAAAGTCTGTTCTGACCCAAACTATTCTATTATTCTGTGAAAAAAAAATGTTCATACAGTTATTTTTTTTTATGTAAAAAACAATCAAAGACATTCTAGAGTACTAATATATAATTTATGTATTTAACATCTTTTAAAGTATATTCTCAAAGCCTCTAATGCCATTGTACTTTTAACTTTCGTTTTTGCTTCATCTGCATTGAATCATCTTTTACTACTTAAAACAGAAATTGGGTTTATTGAAACATTTCAGTTCTGATTATTTTATAATAAAGATGAAGAAGTCTAACCTAATGAAATCACTGGAATGAAATGAGAAAAATTAAAAAAAAAATTAATAAGCTGAAGACTTGAAGTTTTTATTAAGTCACATTTGGCTGTATGTTTCTCTGTGTGTACCGTCTTGGATCAGTAGGATGAGAAACTTGTCTTGTAAGGAATGACCTTTGCACTGTTAGACTGATTTTCTCTGTTATATTTCCAGAAGGGTTACTGGAAATACATTGCCAATAGTTCTTGCATGCATTAACTTCTGTGCCTGTGATCACAAAATTGTGGTTTGAAATGAGCAGTATTACTGAATTCTGATTCTTCCCCCACAGAATTCAGGCCTGTAAATATATTTTATAAAATACATGCGTGTCTGTCAGTCTGTTGGGTCTCTGTGAAGCATCCTAATGTACAAGCAGCATTATGATTTATGAGAGACTTTTCCTTACTCTTAGAAATAGAGCATCCTGCTCCCTGCAGAGTATCTGGTGAATCCCTGTGGGACTGTGTTGGTGTATCTGCAGTACAAAGGTTGCTTGCTTTGCAGGTGACCACTGTCTTCTAAAGTGTCTGTGCCCCTGTGCCTGCTTCTGCCCAGAATTTTTCAAGCTCCTCACTTGTTCTGATGACCTTGTCCTTGCTTAGGAGCCAGTGTTCTTCCAGCACAGTCTTTTATTTTTACTGTAGCAGGTGAAGCAATTCCTAGAAGGACTTTAACAGTGCTCCAGCTGCTGCTCATCCCAGTTTCTGCTTGACTCTGTTAATTGCTCTGTGCATCCCTGTTCTTATCCATATGCTTGGAATTTTGAACCTGTATATCTACCTCATTTGTAGGGAACAAACTGACCTCATAAGAGAGTTGTTTTCTCCCTCCCTCTTCCTTGCCAATCTTTTTCTTATCTCCTAATGGCCTCTCAGCATCTAGATTTCTAGACATGAAAGATAAGTGTGTTTTCTTAACTCAGCCTGCACTGACAGCCTGCTTCGACTGTGATGAGCATCTTCAGTGATGTCTGGATCACTAGAATGTACAGGTCTGTTGTAATTAGCTGTACAATTTTCTTGCTTTTGCCTCTTCTGTTTTGTTATGAACTTTTTAGCAGCAGACTCTTTCTACCAGTGCACAAACCGTAACATCACATGACATTGACTTTACTCAAACCAGAAGATTTTTGTGCCAAGGTTGTAACATTGTATCATTACTTCATTGTATCTGTGTGAAAATTTTAATTTCACGCCCTGCGGACTTCACTGTCTCTGTGCACTCTGATCGTGTTGTTGCATAGAAGGGTAAGTCCCTGGGTCACATTCATTTTGTAGTGTATTTTTTTGAGGCTTTTTTTTTTAAAGTTCTGTTTCCTTTGAGAGATCTTGCTGTAAAGTTAGCTCAGGACTTCTGCCAGGAAAATATTTGCAAGCTTAAAGGGAAGATACTAAAACTATTCTTGTTAAGGTTTTTTACAGTGTGGCTATGACCATCTTCTTAAAAAATAATAAAAAAATATGTACAGAGTTCAGGCTACACTGCGATATATTTGCATGTGAATAGTTGTAAGTGACTTGGTGAAGTATAAGTTGTTACTTGTTTAAGTGACTTGTTCAAATATATCATCAGGTTTCCCATAATCCTGGTTTTCATGAGTTGCAGACTTTTCTGGGCAGAAGTCCTTGGTTCATGTTTTGATTTTTTTCTGGAGATTCCTGGTTTGCAGACATTGATTGGTATTTTAAACTTCCCTGTTTGTATGATGCCTGCACTGCATGAGTGGTAGGTCAGCATCCTGTCCTTGGTAGTCAGTCTTTGCCCTTTTGGTCTGTGCTGATGAACAACCTCTTTGGGTAGTCTGTACCAATGTTCAACCACCCAGCAAGAAAGCTTTTTCACTTCCATTTGAATGGAATTTCCTGTATTTCAATTTTTGCCCATTACCTCTTGTCCTTTCACGGGGCACTCCAGAGAAGACCCTGGTTCCAGCTTCTTTCCTTGCCATATCAAGTATTTATACCCATTGGTGAGGTTACCCTGAGCTGCATTTGCTCCAGATTGAACAGTCCCAGCTTTCTCACATTTTACTTTTGTATCAGATACATCAAAGCCTTAATCATCTTCATTGAGTCCATGTCTCTAATACTGCAGAGTCCAGCACAGGGCACAGCACTCCAGCTGTGTCCCACTGGTGCTGAATTGAGGGGGAAGATCAACTCCCTCGACCTTACAGCAGTTCTGGCCTTTGCTGGCTTCTGTTCAGGAAGCCAGCAAAGGCCAGAACTGCTCTGTTCTGTTCTGGTTTTTGTGTATCAGGACAACAAGTATCCAGATCCTTCTGCAAAGTTTCCCTTCAGCCAGACAAACCTGCCATGTGCTGGTGCCTGGGGTTATTACTCCCCAAGTACAGGACTATTGTATTTGCAGGGTGCCCCTGTGGCAGGAAGAAATGATGAATCTGACTCCATGTTCTCAGAAGGCTAATTTATTATTTCATGATACTATATTATATTGAAGAATACTAAACTATACTGTACTAAAGAATACAGAAAGGACACTTACAGAGGGCTAAAAAGATAATAATAAAACTCATTACTCTCTCCAGAGTCCCAACACAGCTTGGTATTGGTTATCCAATAAATCAAAACAATTCACATGAAACCAATGAAACAACCACTTGTTGGATAAACAATCTCCAACCACATTCCAAAGCAGCAAAACACAGGAGAAGCAAATGAGATAATACTGTTTTCCTTTTACTCTGAGGCTTCTCAGCTTCCCAGGAGAAACATCCTGAGCAAAGGGATTTTTCAGAAAATATGAATGTGACATCGGACCAGGCATTTCCTGTTGTTGCAGGTTGTGAGATGTTTGTGAGCCCATTTCTCCTGCCTGTTGAGGTCTCTCTCTGTACACTTTCTGGCCTCACTCAGTCTAAAGTATATTCTGAAGAATATGGGAATAAGAGACTTAGCATCAGTTTCTTCAGCTGTTAAGAGCCCTGCCTTATTTTGTAGTGTATTAATGACCTTATGTAGTTTCTAACAGAATCATGGACTGTTCGCAGGTGTGTGGTTATCGAAAAGTAATCCTGCAGCAGCCGAGATCATCTTTGCTAGTTACTGCTGGGAATGAACAAACTAAAATTTCACTTCCCTGCCCATCTGTTCAGCAGCTGAAAGTAGGTAATTTATCTCAGTGGGACACCTACCACCTGTGTAAAGTTTTTGAAAGAGGTTGTTAGCGTGTGATGACTATAGCCAAGGGACACCGGGCCTGAGTGCCTCGTGCTCCGTGCCTCACTGCTGTTTTTTTCTGTAGGGTGCCTTGCAACCCGGTACTTGCACAGTGCCAGACCTGCTCGGTGGCTGAGTCCCTGTGAAGCTGACAGAGGCTGTGCCTGCTCTGCCACACGACCTGCTCTGGTGCCGGCGGCGTGCGGCTCCTCGCCAGCAGTGGCCCCTCTTTGACATGCTAAACCAGGCACCACCAACACGCCGTATTTTTTACAGCTACTGTTTTATCTCAGTGGCTCCTCTTGAATTATGTATCCTCATCTTTGATGTATGAAATCTCAGCTGATTTAAATATTACCCCAGAGAGTTCAGCACACCTGGAAATGGAACAGAGTGACAGATAGTCCCAGTCTTTCCATGCCGGAGCACTGAGTGAGAAGTTTTACAGCAGTTGGGTATTGGAATATAATTTTTATGGGAGCGTTGTTTCCTCACATATGGTCTGCACCCAAGCAGTCAGTGCGTTGGGATGCCAAGTATTTGAGCTCAGTTGCAATGTTTGTTCTCAGGCAAATTGGAGGGAATTAGTTCATATAAAGAGCTGGTGCATAGGGAGATCATGGGCTGTTGTTCTGTTAGGAGCTGGGCACCAAATGTTTCTCTAAATAAGGTACCCAAAACTGTGTGTGCCTGTCACTGGGAGGTGAGCAGAACAGTGCAAGTGAATGCAAATCTGGCTGAAAAGCAGTTGCTATCTGATGTCAGGCTTCTGAGCATGGTATGAAGATAAAAAACCAACTGAGTATAAGCTACATATATAATGTCAGCAAGATACAGAAATCACTGTGTATATAAACCCTAAGCACTCCAGCCTATGAAGCATACTTCAGTTTCTTTTGTGTGTTGTGGTCACTCTGCTCCCTGCAGGAAATAGATCTAAGATGAAGTGCAAGAACCTATTCCCCTCACTCATGCCAGCATAGCTGACATAAAGGTGATGCCAGTTGCTATGTCATAGACAAAGTGATACTAGTTGAAAGCTGAGAACAAAAAGCAGAGCTCGTTTCTAGTGCAGTCTGGTCTAAAGCATGGGCTTTTTGCAAGACAAGCTGTATTCAGTCTTTGTATTTTGACTGTTGATATACCTTAAATTTAAATTCGTTTGGGTTTCTACCCAATTTCAACTTACTAGCTCCCCACCACACCTCACTATGTGGTTACTTCTGCCCTTTCTCTTTTTCTGCCTGTTCCCTACAGCAGCTTGTGCTGCTAGCACAAGCACGGTGTCTGTCATCATGGTCTTGCTTCCAGGGATCAGAGGCTGGGAGATATTTGCATTTACCTCTGGAGTGTAATTCGGACTGATGGGTTCTTATCAGATTTGTGAAGTCCATCCATCCAATTGTCTGTTTCTGTTTTGAAGACCAAGCAACCATAAAGTTGAAAACAGTGTTGTATTTTTGGAATCTGAAATTTCAGACAATGCATTTATGAATTATTTATCAGGAATGTGTTTTCTGTAATGTGCAGCATAAAATGGAATGAATGCGTATCCGTACTTGCCCTGAACTCTCCAAAGTGCATGCTAATAAACAGAATGATAACCTACCATCACTTCTGCCCTGTAAGATTTACAGTGCAAGCACTTTTTTCTGTGGTTTAATTCAAGTCAGTTTGTTGAGTTAAAGCTCTAGTGTTTTGTTTTAAAGTACAGCTTGGTGAGTGATTTTCTATTACTTAAAGAAATCTAACTGCTTTTTCCCCCCTTCTTTCTAAATTTTTCTGTCTAAATTTTTCTAGTCAAGTTGGCATACAGCCACCCTAAATTATACTTTAATTCACAATTAGAAATGAAGTGGTAACCGTGCAGAGCAGCAAACCTTTCATTTAAGATGGCCATTATATAAGATCATGATTCTCCCAGATGATTAAGATATTGAAGAATAATTTAGATATCCTTAGGTTTTTAGCCATTTAGAAATGCTGGGTTTATTTAATTTTTTAAGCCTCCCTGAAACAGCTTTTTCCATAATGACAGTAATGCAGGACTCTATATTATCACAATGTTTACTTGTGTCTGAATTGCCTAATGCCAACTTGTTTTCACTGATATAGCTGACAGGGCAGAGATAATTAAGAAACAGAAGAATTTGAGTGCTAGATTTGCTATTACACACTCCATGCCACAGCAGAAGAAATTAAGCTGACAAGCAGGAGAGGAAGGATCATGCAGAACCACAAGAAGAATTGCTGTTTAGGTACAGCAACTGACTGTATGTAAAATATTTAACCAGGATGGGGGGGGGGGGGAAAAAAAGGAAACCAGGATGGGGGGGGGGGGGATAAAAAGGAAAATAGAGTGGTAAAATAAAACTATTTCCAAGCATTTTGAGCCATCTTATTTCCAAGGTATGAAATAGAGAGCTTGCAATACTTAGTCACCCCAACACAAGAAATTACAGGGAAGAAAGCTAACCCTAGTGAAATGGTGGCAGAACTTCCATTGGCTTCCATAGGGTCACAGTTCCACCCCAATATATACTAAAAATTACTGCAGTCTGATTTTGCTCCTCTGCTCAGTGAGGTTTTAAATCTTGCACAGCTACTCACAGTTCTTGCCACAATGGTTAGAAAGTCAATGAAAGCTCACAGTTCAGTAACTAAATGACAAGGTAAGAAACTTTGGAATCATAAAAAGGGTATAAATGCTTGACCTAAAACTATGCAGATTCCCAATGACTGTACAACTGAAGCAAAAAGTTGATTTATTATCTGGCAGGCTGGGAATTTGGACTGAGCTTGCGAAAAAGACAGGCTGCTAATCCATGTAAATGGTGATAGACTTAGCAAGCTCTATGTGGTGGGGTTCTTTTTCCCCTAAGCCATTCCCCTTAAAATTGTTTTGTAGTTTTTTTCATACCCACAAAGTTGTAGGGTGAGGTAGTCCCAGGTTTGCTGAAAGTGTGCTAGGAAGAAGAGATGAAAAGTGTAAAAGAAATCAAAACTGAGGAGCAGCACTGAGAGAGGAGTGCAGAGAGGAGGTGCAGGACTATACCATGACTTACATATGCAACCCTTTGTCAGAGGCTTTAGTACATTAGAAAAGAAAAGGCACAATTTTGAAGATGATTCATTGAATTAGAGTTTGCTTTGAGGGGAAGGATGCTTGGGGACAAACTTGTGAGAGTAAAAAATTGAAAAGAAAGGCTGTTGAGGCAGGAGATGTAGGGGGATGAAGTATGGCAGAAAAGATGATGACAGTTTCGTTTTGGCCCAGAACAATAAAGGGTGAAGATCTTGCTGAAGATGTGCTGTGATGATAGAGTGCTTAAAAGGAGTAAAAGCTAAGTGTGCTCTGAAGTGCAAAGTTGTTACGTAACATCACAGCAGAATCAGGGCGCCAGGTGCTGTACATACACCAAGGTTCATTTTCTGACCTGAAGAGCTTTCAGACTTGATGACACAGAAATGGCTGTGTGGGAGTGGAGAGAAGGACAATACAAACTGAGTGATTGCAGAAGGTGGTTGTTAAACTCTGTGGTAGTTACCTGGTTCTGTAATTTCTCTCTTTTGTACAAAAAACTTCATTCTAAATTATTCTTCTGTCACTGGAAGATCTGATTTAAAAGGTTTCTTTACTTCCCAGCACTCATGTTGTCGTTCACCCTCCCTCTTCCAGAATTATTACAACCTCAGTTATGCCAATTGAGCTGCAGCCTGCAGCCATACCTTGAAAGAAATGATCTGTGGTGTTTCTTATTCTTGTTTTTTAGTTAGTTAGTTAGTTATTATTTAATTACTAAAAACACACAGAGACAAAAACAATGAAGCACCACTTGGGATTGTGTTTGGCAGGTTGGCAACAGGGCAGCAGGGTCTGAGTCCAATGGGGAAATAACAAAGTCTGAGTTACCAGCAGCAAAGAGGTAGGATAACTGGATTGGGAGCATTGAGATGGGAATGTGGAAAGGTAAGGAAAGCAGCTGTTGGTCTCTGACGAGCAGGTAAGTGAAAATGTCCTGCTTGTGTAGCAAGGAGGAATGAGAGCAGCAGTACCTCTTGTTTCAGTAATGACAGCTGCTTGGATGCTACCACAGGTGAAGCCAGGATGAAAACTGGGGGGTTGGGGGGAAAAATCTCTTTATCAGCCTTGCCTTAGGGCTCAAGTTTTTTCAGATGCTGTTGCTGGATCTGGTGTCCTTTAGTGCACTGGCACTGACTGGTATGCAAACGGCCAGGGGCAAACCAGAGATCTCAGCCTCTTTCAAGTCCTCCTTAGCTCTTGTGTACCATGCTGGGGAGGGAGGCTCTTCCCAGAACCCTGCCAAGCACAGCACATTTCAGTTAGCAGACGTGTTATTCAATTCTGCTGCTTCTGTCCAAATTCTCCTGTGGAAGGGCTGTTATCTCCGATGCTGCTTTCCCCACGATTTGGTGATAATTGTTAGTAACCCCAGAAAACGAGGCATTGAATTCACTGCTCTGCAGGACCTACAGGTAAGGGAGGGACCTGTGGAGCAAGGAAGCAGCAGCAGAAGGGCTGAAAGTGCACACACAAGCATTGCGTGAGTGCTGGAGGGAGCTGATCTCTCTGTTTCTGTGCAGGCCCCTCTAGGGGATATGGTGCTTATTTCTGGGTGATTGCTTACTGGATAAAAAATTGTCAAAGATGGAAGGAGAGTGGCAAAATCTGTTGCAATGCTGGAGGTATTGATTTATGAGACAATATTTAAATACTTGTGGCTCAGATAAATGTTGACTGAGACTAGAGCAGAAAAAATGTAACATTGTTTAAATACTTAAGGTGTATTTGCATCAAAAAAAGAAGACCGATTTCTCAGTCTTCATTTTCAGATCATGCCTGATCTTTACCCATAACTAATAGGGTGAAATTTGGAGGAAGAAAACCCTCTTTGTTTAGGTGACTATCAGAAAGATGTTCTTATTCATAGCACATACCTTCCCCTCCCACCAAACTCTGAAGCAAAAATTCATGGGACATTTGTGACACTTCCCATGCTATTCTGTTCTCCTTAATGGCATATGTTTCCCACTGGGCTTTGGCTTACCTCTTTTGACTGCGTGCTCTTTTGGAGAGAGGAGTGCTCTTACAAGTGGTACTGGAGTTGGTCCCCCTGATCCTGATCAAGGCCCTTTAGGTTATACCATGGCCCATAAATAAGTAATAATGGTAATGATAGCATAAGATATATTTGGCTGTGGAATGGCTTCCCAAGGAGAGTACAGAGAGGCTGATTGTTAGCAACAAATGTGAGGAAGCACACTGTAGGGAGCAGTTCTGTCAGCAGGGAGAGGGCTGCATGGTCTAATAAGTCTTTTTCTTCTCTAGGTTATGATTCTGTGAATACTGCCTCGGAGAGCTCTCTAAAAGTCTCTGATAGTGTAAGCTCTCTATTACGTGGGTGTGGGTTTTACAGCACTCCAGGAGGCTCTTGCTGAGGACACTGTATAAATATATTCTGTTTTACATTGTATGATATATTTTAAATAAAAGGCTCAGATATTTTTTTAATTGCTTTGAAATATTCTGCAGTCTGATCTTTTTCTTTAAGAACTAAGAAACTCTGAAATGCTTTTGGAAGATACAGACCTGTTGCAGGTGAGAAGTATGTCTCCACCTGGATTTTTATGTTTTAAATACATATATAATATTGTTAATTTAGCCTCCTCCTGTATCCCAGCAGTGAAGTATCTGCTCTGAGTTCCAGCCTGTTTGAAAGTAAAATGGGAATCTCAGGCTGTCACAGTCCCTTTGTCTCTAATTCTCAATTTAATCTTGTTCATTCTCTTGATGTTTCAGCCTCATGAAGTGTCCTTCACTGTCGTGTGGTTTCTTTCAGTTTTGGTGTCTTGACATTCAGTACATTGGAATATCCCCTCAGGTTATGTTTTGGTCACTGAAGGTGCAGTTCACACATGAAAGACAAGCTCCCTTATCCTGATGTGTGGCCTTTCAGGGAATGACTGCAAAATCAGCTTCTCTTTCTCAGCTTTCATTTCCTACTCACCCAGCCTCTAATGTTCATTGACATATTCATCTCAGGTTCCCTGGGCCAAGTAGCCCACTGCTTAAGACTTGGATTCTTCTCACAGAGCAGGGAGAAAGAACCTGAGGTATCAGCACAGCCCTCTGGATTTTCAAAAGGCTTTTGCCAAGGTTCCACACCAAAGGTTGCTAAAGAAATCAAGTTTCTGTAGGATTAGAGGACAATTCCTTCTAGGGATTTATTGGTGGCTAAATGATAGCAAGCAAAGTGAGTTAATATTAATTTTTTAGAGTTAGCAAAAGGATCCACCAGGAACTCACTGGGCTGCTTCTTCATCAGTGACCTGGAGTGAGAAGTGAACAGCTAAATGTGCTAGGTGACCTAATAAATTCATGTGTTTCGATATTAAGTTCTTTCAGGTAGTCCAATAATATGTCAGTAGCAAACAACTCCAAAAAGGCAAATCAAAACAGAGTGAATGAAACTGTAATTTACCTGGGGAAGAGTCATCAACACCATGCCTACATGATATTGAACTCAGAGTTATGTGGTTAGGATTTGTGGAGTTCAAACCTTTTTGGAATTTCTCAACTGCTTGTGGATACATAGGTCTTGCTGTACCCACATTTTGATTCTGCTTGATCTTTGCCTCTCAAGAAAGCTGTAGTGGGAGCTGGGAAAGATGCACAGAAAAATTCATTTGATCAGCAGGATGAAGCAGTTTAAGGAAAGACCAAAAAGCAATGACTTTGGATAGGAAAAGACTGAGAAAATTATCAGGGTTGCAAAATTGTGAAGGTGGTGGATAAATTGAATGTGCAGCTGTTTTTTTACCAGATTCCAACACATGAAAGAGACTTAACTGCAGTCAGTTCTTACAGCAAAACTAGCAAGATATTAAAACAGAAAACAAAAGTATGTCTGTCAACAGCAGTGAACTTCCTGAGCTTGCTGTCACAGGACACATTGGAAACTGCAGGTTGAAAGAACAGGCAAGTTTGTGGACAGTGGGTTGGTACACGGATGTTGAAAGCACAAGCCATGGAGATAATTTCTCATCCATTATGCTGTAATTGTGGGTGCCAGACTAAAGATGGCCGGAAGTGCTCAGGACTCTAATTTGGGTTGAGCTCTTCCCTTCAGGTGTAGAGCTTGGGTTAGCTCGGGTGTGGGTGATTAGCTGTTTCTTCCATATAACCCCAGGTTGTATCACTAGTGTGGTGTCTTCATGTTTCAGGTAGTTTGACTGCTCAGGCCACTTCTTATGTGCATCTGTTTTTTTCTCTGCTTTTGTTTGCCCTGTTTGTTCCAGTCAAACAGTGATTTGATATTTGCTCTATCATAACAATAAACTGTTTAATTTTCTGTAAAATGGGTCTGTTCCCTACCCCTTGAATGTGGTTTTAGCTGTATTTAGCATTTGTAAAGTGCTCGGGGGCAGGCGGTGTTTTATGAATACAAAATAGTGTTAGGCTTTGTACTTAGGCACAATACTGTACCATAATTCAAAGGCAATTCATGTAACATTAGTAAATCACTTTGAACTTTATGTTGAAAATATAAGCAGTAGTATAAAAATAAACCTTTTTATTTCCTTTGGTATATACAGTTAAATAAAGTAAGCCTATACAGCTACAAAACTGTATTGCCAGTATGCTTTGTTGAAATGCCATCACCTTGCAAAGAGACATTCCTTGTGTTTCCTGCGTGTTTATGGTTGAAGAATAAATTTTCAGAGACTGTAAATGAAAAGATGTCTCTAAATATAGTCATCAAATGTTATCTGACATTGCTTGTTTAAAGAAATATACATATATTTTACTGCCAGAGCATTTATGACTCTAATAAGTTTAGTTATTTTGTCTCATAAGGAGATTCCCACTCCTCCAAGTATCAAACTTGTTGAAGTTGTGCTGGTTTTTTTTCAGGAAGGAACAAATGGTATTAATAGCTAAATGGCACTGTATGATATGGAAATACAATAGTGTAGTTTAAAAATTGGACAGTGTGTAAGAAATATATTTTACTAGCAGTGGGAAATAGACAAACATTAAAAATCCATTGGCATATCCCAAATGTCTAAATAAATAAACATCACTGTTCAGCCAGTTGAGGCAAGCAGGCCTTCAAGAGCACTGTTCTTTCTAATATCCTGCACAGTTATGTGTTCTGTGCATCACTCTTGCATAATCTGACCATTTTTTAGGTGCTGTATGTTGTGGGACTGTCTGAGCGCTGATTGCCGTGTAGGTTTTATCAGGAGGAATACCAAGTGGTTTCAGGTGATTTCTCACCAACCATCCTGGGCATAAGTGATCCTGTGATTCCCAGAGCATCAGCCGTATTTGTGTGTTTGTCATAAAAATGTGAAAGCGTTCCTCCCATTCAGTTTGGAAACATGGGACAAAGTAAGATTCACCTGTAGGCGTTCAGCGAGCTGTATTCCTGCTGCTTGAGCAGCTAAAAAGACACACTGTGGAAAGAGGGATTTGGGTCTGTGCCATCTTGTGTTTATTTTTGTTTTCCTTTTTAAAATGTGAATGGTTAATGATCTGTTTTGAATCATAATGGTTTATGTTTCCTGTTATCTTAGTGATAGACTCCAAAACTCTTCTTACATTAAGAGTTTATAAACTCTACAAGATACTTATTTAATTAAGAGCCAATGCTGAAAGTTTCTAATAAAATTTGCAAAAGGGTTTTAGTGGCTGAGGAGACAAATTTCTAGCAGCCTGTTTTAGAAATGCAGAGGAGATGAAGGGAATGCTTTCACAGCACTGTGCAGTGCCTGACCAGGGTGGATTTTCCTCTGACCCAACTGGACCAGCTCAATCCCAGTTGTACCAGAATCCCAGACTGAGCATCTCTGTGCTGCTCTGTGAGCTGTATTTGGAGTTTTATGTTCTACAATAAAAGTAAAGGTGAACGTTCTTCATTGATAGAAGAGTTTCAAAGCTTACTGTGGTCTAGTCTCCCTAATCTCATCTCTGTTCTCTTGCCTATGGCCCTGCCTTCCTTCTACTTTTACACTAGCTCTTAGTGTTCTGTCTCCTGATGAATTTTTTGGAGACTTTAGAAGATTTAGAAAGCTTTCGCCAAACTTCATCTGTATAAATAGTTAGACTTCTTATGCAAACTTGTAGACCTTACAAATTTTTTTCTCCCATGATGAAACATGCAGACTTTCAAGCTCATTAAAGTTAGATGAAAAAGTATACATGGGAGAAGTGTCAAAAAAAGAGATTATTTTTCAGTCTGTTGTGGAGATGCCTTGAGAGACTGGACTATTAATGATTAATGACTCATAACATTTGCCCATTTGTGGAGGTGCCAGGGTGCTTTGCGGAGGCCAGGTTTGCATCTCTTGAGGGAGGAGGTGAGTTTTTGGGTGTACACATGCTAGTCTGCATGAGACAGAAGAGGTGAACTATCACAGCCTGGATCCTGCAAGGCTGCTTCTTGCTATGCTAATTGCTCTTCCTCACCTAACTCGCCTTCCCCCCTAGGAAGATCTGATGGAGAGTTATTGGCTCAAATGAGAGGCAATCCCTGAGAAGGGATCATAAATTATCAAAGACTCCCTAAGTGCCCCCAGACTCATTTCTGGGGCCTTCCACCAGAGGAATGAAAGTTCCCCCCCCCTCAAGGGAGGTACCTGGCATTCCCACTGAGCCTGAGTATATTTTAACCCATTGGACTGTGTGACATTTCATTCTAATCCAGTCCAAGAGATCCATTAACAAGAACCTGGGTTACACTTCCCTTGCTCACTGACCTTCGAGCACACTGGCAAATGTACCAAAAAAGTGAGCACAGACTGAATTATCACCATCCTTAAAGGAACAGTTGCCCATGCCATTTTCCTTCTGTTGGGAGGGCAAAACCTATCAAAGAGAATGTGTGTAAGCACCAGCACTGATGGGACATTTGGTTGCTTGGTTGAACATCTATACATGAGGAATTACTGTATGTGGCTTAATGTACAATGCTGGTACTTCTGCAGAATGTTTGGAATTTTTTTCTCCTCTGGAAGTAGTAACAATACCAGGGGACCCTTGGCCATTAGCTTCCTTTAAAAGAGCATTCACTATTCACAAGCCAAGTTTGCCAAATCAGTTTTCCTGTTTGAAATGTTCTGACTCTTGGGTGGGTGATTCTGTAACTTTGACTTCACTGAAGCCATCAAGCATTGCAATAATAATAATAATACAGCGTGTTTTTACTTATTTTTTATTCAAGCCATGCAAAGAATACATACCCTGGTTTAGAGAAAGTTGGATTCAAGCATTCTGACTGTGTCTTTTTAAATATTAGGATACAAATAAATGGTGAGAAAATTGTCTTTGCAAGTTTCAAACCATTCTAGGTGTACTCTGTTGCCTCCAGCCAGATGCTGTCTGATGTTACTTAGACGAACCTGGCAAACCATTATCCTGGGATTAAACACTAAATACCTGCAAGGAGCATTCTCTTTATCAGATAGTGCTCTGTTAGCAGAGTTCATTCACTTTATTGCATATATAACTATGGTGTCAAATAGACTGATTTACAACACCTGGTCTTTTACATAATCTTTGCTATTTGCTGTGCTTCTAATCTGCCAAATCATTTAGCCTTCCTGATAGCAGAAATGCTGTAAAACTTAGATAAACTTGCAGAAGAAATGAACTCGAAGGTACTGCTGAAATCTAGGGCCTGCACGTTTTCTGTAATGCACTGGCTGGTTTGGTTTCCCCTGCCTAATCTATGATTGCATGTGGCTGCTGGACAAATTGAAATTTTATGATAGCACTACCGTCAGAGGAGATAAGCATTTGTATGCTAGACTAGATTAATCTAAAAAGAGGTTTTAGGTGTGGCTAATGAAAGCAGTGTGTGTGTTAACTGGGTTTCTTTGGGGTTCAAACCATATGTGTGTATCTATATAGAGTCTAGTCTTAAACTTTCTCCATGTGAAAAATCTCATATATCTGTGCGCTAGTTCTTGCTATCAGTGCAGCTCATTCCGTTTATGTTGGAGATATCTTTGAGGAGTTTCAATTTTTAAAGGGTACTTTCTGAATACTAGTACAAACAACAGACTTCTCTAAAATGATCTGGTTTGGCTACCCAAAACTCCACGTCCTTCTGAACTTTTTTGTTAGGGTAACTAAAAGATATCACATTTGCTTAGGGTTAGCCATGAAAAAGATCCAAGTGAAACAAAAACGATATTTTTTTCATTTTGAACCAATCATTTTTTGCTACTTAGATCACAGAAAGACACGTAGACAAGCTTAAAATGTGGAAAAGAAATTTGCAAATTAGCTTTTTGATTGTGAGTGAGATTAAAGCTAACACACCTGCAGGAAAATACAACAACCTGTAGTCAAACAGGAGAGAGCACTGCGAGGCAGTAGTGTCAGGTCAGACTGTATTAGAAATGACACTGACCATCAGATTGGAGGAAATAATAAAAATTGAAAGAAATAGCTTTTATAGCATAACTTCAGTAGTCACCATTAACACTGGTATTAACCCATCAGTGCCACTGCTAACTGCTTTGAGCCGAGGGAGTGGTTCTGTGTCTCAGACATAACAATGAGTTACCTCGTTATGGGCAAAGTAACTTGTCCTGTCAGGCACTGGAATGGGTTCCCTGGGAAGGCGGTGGAGCCACCATCCCTGGCGGCTTTCAGGAAAGCACGTGGCACCCGGTGCTCTGGTCTGGTTGGCAGGGAGGTGACCAGTAAAAGGCTGGACTCGATGGTCTTGAAGGTCCTTTCCAGTCTAAATGATTCTGTGACAGTGTTCTGATGATGGATGGGATGTAGCACTTCCTCGTGGAGATAAAGAAGGGTGTTTTTCATGGCATTGCTAGTTCAGGGTAGGAAAACCTTTAACCTGCTACTGCTGCTGCACAAGCCTGTTGGACAGCGCAGGTGGGGGTCTGCCTTTAGGAGGTACATGGGCCACTGCAAATCTCTCACATCTATAAACTACTGTAGATGTTTGTTCTTAAGGATTTTTTTTCATGCCATCTGAGTTGAAAAACCTCCCCCAGCTGTCTCAGTTGCTTAGTCTTTCTAGGTTCTTACAGTCACAAAAGTAAAGCAGAGGCTTTTCTCAAAGCAGAGAATAGCTTGAGGTGTTTCCTCATGCTGTAGATGAACTGTTTGCTTACAAGAGAGATACTGTATGGATCCAATCACCTGTGCTGATAGTTTCATTTGGGTGAATAATGTGAATAATGTTTTGTGCATGGAAGCCTTTGAATGCGTGAATCACTTCAGGGTTGGGAACATCAGGCAGGTTGGTGCTAACAACAGCATGAAACAAAGGGACTTTTGGGTAGAACTCTAAGGTGATATCTCTTACATATCACTGAGAGATCGCTGGAGAACAGGCTCCCTAGGGAAGCACTGGAAATGGTATTGTTTAAGACATTTAAAATTGGACAGGAGGAAATATATTGTAATGATCAATCCTGTGCTGGTATTTAGATCAAGCCTTGTCTCCTGTGAATATTAATAGAAAGTCCCTGTCTCAAGTACCTGCCATTATTCAGTGAGCATTACCAGATCACATTGCCTTGCAACCTTCCCCCATATCTGTACTTGTACCTAAAGGACAGCCTGAGTGATGCTTAGCACCTTTGCCTTTTCTCTTGGTGCCTCAAGTGTTGATTTTGTATTGCCTTGCTTAGATTCTATTCCTTCAGTGCTTCCACCGGACAGACTCCATATAGTACACAGAGATTTACAGGAAGCACAGGTAGTTTGTGGTAATAATAATAAAGTCTCCTGCTGTTTTCAAATCCCTGAGAAACTAAATCAAGTGTAGAGGTCTATTGAGTAAAAAAAAAAAAAAAAAAAAGAGTGCAGCATGTGTATAAGTCACTTTACCATTACCGACGTGGGTCTGCCTTATTTGGTATATTTGGCTGTCATCTCTCTGAGGTCTGTGTTCAGTCTCCAGAGTGCAACTAAGACATTACACACCTCAAATGGAAAAGCTGATGTAACAAACAGACTCAAATAACCTGAGCACCCATGCTTTGCTTGCCCCTTTTTCAGTACCTCTGTGTTGTCATTACTGACAGGAGTCCATACAGCAAAATTGGTTCTGTGCCGGTGGCCCCTGTCAAACAAATATAGGTCTGGTCTGATTTATGGAGGCAGGAAAACTGGATTCAGTTCCTGCATGGTGCTGTGATCTTAACCGAGCTCTGTTTTCTTGGTGTGTTTCTGTAGGTACCAAGCCTCTCTTCTTGACCTGGTGGAGGCTATGAACCCAATACCAGCTTCAGGACAGCTCTGCCGGGAACCTTGTGACAGGAACAAACCTCACCCGCCCTGCTGTGCGAGCCACAGGCTGTCGTCCTCTTGGTGCCAGACCCCCTGCAGCCCCAGGAGCAGAGCAGATGAGCTGGAGGAGAGTCGGCTCCTTGAGGAGATCTTCTTCATTTGACACTACTCCTTGGTCTACACCTACTCTGAAATTATTTGAGTGATCACCACTTGTTTTCCCTCTTCTAACACATAGCTAATTAGCATCCAGGTTCATTTTGGATTTAGTGATCATAATGCAAGTATATTGTTGGGGTATGCCAATCAGAAAGTGTTAACATTTTTCGTAAACCTTTCACGTGCCAAGTAATCAATTTACAATAGCATTTTTTAAAATCTACAACATTTTCTAATACATTGAAGTCACAGTTTTGCCAGCCTTATATCGGAAGTATATTTCATTATTGATTTTTTTTGGCTCTAAAGCAGTTTGCAAGAACTGCCTAACATTCAACAACCAGCATGTTCAAAATAGATTATTTTCTAATTAAACAAGTCTGTTTAAAACTGGCATATTATAAAGGTACAAGCACTTTAGTACTTTTTCACTGATTTTATGATCTACTTTTTCCTTCAACATTCTGATATTTAACAACTGAGTTTTTAGGGGATATATTGTGAGCTCAACTCTACAGTGTCTGATAATGTTAATAGATGATGTTGCAGGTTGATGTACTGGGCACAGGTTTGAATTATGTTCCTCTTTAAATCAGTGCTATTTGACAGAGTTTATGTGCTGGGTAATGTAACCCTGAAACAGCAGAACAGAATCAGACATTGTAGAGATCCAAAACCTATTTGATGTACTTTTCAAGATGAAATACATAGTAGTGCTAGTATAAGAGCAGTCTTAAGACATTTTCACTAACTTGCACTATTTTGATCCTGCATCCAGGCTCCATTGTAAATAAGACAAATCAGTAATTATTTCCACTAGCAGCTCACAATGCACACTTTCCTGCCAGCTTTAATTATTCATGCTGTATCTATTTCAGTTTATTTAAATGCATTTCCATCTACTGCATGTACTTGGTTATTTAAAGAAATGTGCCGAATTGGTAAAAATGACTGCACATTACAGGATTAATGGTCATTTTCTCCACAATGCAGTGTTCATATTTTATTGTAACAGTAGCCACCGGCATGTGTTCCTAGAAATATGAGACTAAAATACTCATTTTGCACAGTAAAATTGCAGCAAGGGAAAGGTAGAATTGATCCAGTACGGGCAAGTTCTAGGCCATTTGCTCCCAAACACCACTTCATGGGCCAGTACTGCTTTTCAGACAGTCTCTTTAGGCAACCCTGCTTATCTTAATGGCTGGGTTGAGTTGCTGTACTGATGCTTGGGGTATGGCTGCTGCCTGCCTCCCCACGCTGCTCCTGTACAACGTGTGATGCTCTGCGAGGTGGATCCCAGACGAGAGCACCACAGCCCCTGGCAGCACTGTGCTCCATCAGTGAAACAAAAGGAGAGTGAAGGGGAAGAAGAACCTCAGGTTACTCTGGGCTGCTTCACTCAGGCCCAGTCCTAATCACAAATTAGGTGATATCCTTTCTGTGCATCCCAGCTGAATTTTAAAAGCTGCTTGGAGGAGTTTAAAGGAGGAAAGCAGCATTGCTGAATCAGAAAATTACTGCTGTGGAAATTCCCTGCATGGTCTGTCCTGCTTTTAGTGAGGTATTACAGTTTCCTGGAATATATCCATCTGCTGTTGAATGTCCCTCTTGTTCTACTCCCTGAGCCCGTGAAGGCCCAGGATTCTGCTAAGAGCCCCAAAGATGTATTCAGTGCCCCGGCCCAAGTAGAGCAGATGGGAACATAAGTTTTCTTATTCTGCTGGCTGAGTAGTCTGCTGCTTAAAGAGGGCAGGGAAAAGGAGGAGAAAGAAGAGAAAAATATACAAGGACCAGCAGGAAATTTGGGGATAACCGTCACATAGATCTTAGAGTTTGGGTTTGTTTCATGGTGTTTTTTTAGTTTTGTTGGTGGGTTTTTTTTAAGTGTTGGCATTTGTAGAGAAACAGTTCTCTGATTTCAGTCCAATTGCTTCTTGTCTCTTTTCCAGTTTGACTGAAACTTTAATTGCCTTTTCTGATAAATGCTAACTGACCTTTCAAAGCAGCAAAAAATACATGTATATTTCTTGAAAGGTGCCTTTGTGTTGAGAACACTCCATGGGAGCATTCTGTTCTTTGATTCGTTTGTGGGTGCCAATATTTAACTGCTTTGGGATTTCCTATGATCACTTAAAAAATTCTAATTCTGAAGGTGACTTTTGGCTTGAATCTATATTTTTTGTTTGTAGCTCTTTTTAAAAGGACATTGTCAGGGTTGGGGGCTCTATGCTGAAGGTGCTGTCAGTCAGACCTATACAGGGGGCACACCTTTGTGAATCCAAATTTTCTAGTAAAATATGGCTGAAACGCCTGATGGGTGAAGAGCTGTATGCTTTAACTCTCTGTGAGATGTGGACAAATGAAACAAAAGCTATTAATTTCATAGACCCTGTGGAAAGTAATTTTTTATAATGCTGGCTCTTGCTCTAGTTATCAGCAGTACATTAGGAATAGTGTTTAGCAGTCAGTGCAAGCAAAGATATTTCGCCATGAGGCACTACAAAGTTAAGTTATTAAAACATTTATAGCCTTAGAAAAAAAAAATCAATGATTGTCAAATAGGAAAGGACAAAATCAGTAGTTGGTACTGGGAGGGGAATTGTTTTTCATCTGCTAAAACAGTAGAGGAAATGCAAAAATTAAACTAGCAAAAGCAATGACGTGACAGTGTCCTTTTGAGCTTGAGCTTCTGTATTGGGAGCTGCTGTTGGGATGTTGGTCCAGCATAGACTGTCTGTCCAGAGTGTTCCCAGTGAATATCCTTCAGCTACACATCAGGCTGTGTTTTCCATGAGGCTTTGTGGAGTAACATGACTGCTGCTAAGGCTCCTACCCACGCCTTCAGTTTGTGTCCTTCCCATGTGGTTTGTGCACACACACTTGCTGGCTGTTTGTGTAGTTATTGCTTTTGTGCACCTTGCACATCACTGTAATAATCTGTAATAATCACACCCTTTTCATTTCTAGCCTTTCCAGTCTTGCTGTTGAATCCCATCTCGAGCACGTATTTATATGTGTATGTGAGGTCTTAATCTAATAAATTATCTGGGGGTTTAATTTATTCTTCCAGACTTTTATTTGGCTTATCTTCTGATTTTTGTCCAGCTCAGCTGTCAATACTGCCATTGACAATGTGTTCCACTTCCCACAGCATCACATCATATTATGTTGTGAAGTCTCCAGTTTGCTAAGATACATGAAGAATTTGTTTTAAGCCTTCTCTTCCTCTCCAAGGCATGGGTCTTACTGTGAAAGGAGCAAGGCCTCCTTTGGAGCATGAAATATGAGAGAGGTCTCAAAATACAAAGGAGAAGAGAATTGAAGAGCCAGCACCATGTTTTGGGACAAAAAAGTGAATTAAAGAGTAAGGAAGAAAGGATGGAGGTGAAGGCAAGAAAGGACAAAGATGCAAGGCAGATAACTGTAGCAAAGGTGGAGATGAAGTGGGAGTGAGCCAGAGGACAGGGACGAGTTGTTAAACTAGAATAAGCTGGTGAAGGACAATTGTGTGCTTGTATCTTAAAGTGAGAAATGTTTTCAAACACTGGTTCCCATAAGACCCTTATGACTCCTCACCCTTTTCCAAATCATGTTCCTGCATTTGAGGAGCTACTGTCCAAGGTGTGCTTGGCACATGAGGGAAAGAAGGAAATTACCTTGACCTAACTTGAGCACCTCCCCTTTAGAGCATTTGGACAGGGAGGCCAGTGCACATGGAGAGCAACTGTGCAGAACCCAGGTATAACCCAGGGCATGGACTGAACTTAATTGCTTAAAAGGGATGGTGACTTAGATGGCTGAAGGAGACTGGAGAGCAAAAATCAGAATAAACAAATAAAATTTGCAGTGATCCAATGAGCTGTGGAGGTTTGTGTTAAGGAAGGAGAGAAATGAGCTTAGCTGCACTTCAGAGAGATTGAGCCTGAGATATCCAAAAGACAGCCCTTGAAAGTGCATGTGAGCCTGGGGTTAAACTCTAGAAGTTGCAGCAGAGATTTTCTCCAATACGACCTGCAGGCTGTGTTTGAATTTGTACCATCTGTGGGGGAGAGAGCACAGCCTGGTTAGTTAGAAACCTCCTTTTTCACTGTTACTAAATTTATGAAATTGTGTGCTAATTAGTGTATGATTTATAAATTTACATAACTGCATGCTACATAAGACAACACAGAATATTGAATGAGGTGATTTAAACCAGCAGAAGCAATGTAGTCTGCTCTGACTGGGTGGCTTTCCTCTGGAAAAAGCCTCTCCTGATCCAGACCTGCTCCCTGCATCATTGGAAAGCTTGTCTGCTCACAGTGACAATAAATGTTTTACAATATTGTGACTCCATGTAGCTGAGAGACATCTAGCTCAAGCATCTCTGGCATATCTGTGCAGCAGAGCTTCCATGGTGATCCCTGACTAGGGTGTCTGAAAGCAGAATTCAGCTAAAAAACAGCAAGAAATCCAACTTGGCCTGGCCACTGTTGGCGCTTGAGGACTCCTGCATTTAATGGGGGGTGGAAGAGCATCCCAGCTGCAGGAAAAGGACGGTCTGGGGGGGAACTGGATTTGTTTCCCAGCTCCAGGGAAGGCAATTTGCCTCCCTCCACAGCATGCTGTGGGTTCTGTGCTGAACTGTGTTTAGCACCACATCTCAGAGGGGCTGTGACCTATATCAGTGCCCACAGCAGAAGGCACTGGAGGTATCCACCAGAATGTCTGCGAACTGTAATCTGTAAGAGCAGAAACATATGGGCCAGACATTCTTATTGAACAGAAGCTGAAGCTCGCAGGCTTCATGTATTCTGAGGCTTGAAGGGAGGCTTCTAGGCATTGGGGAGCTAAACTGGAGAAACTCAGATGTCACTTAGAGGTGAGGTCTTGACATATAAGGTGAGAGATGCCCAAGTGGTCCCAGCATATGACCTAGTCCACAAGCTGCAGTGAGAGCCTCGTTTCCTTGATTCAGGATTCATCCTGAGTATGTAAAACAAAATAATTTTCACCCAGAGCATGCAATAACCAGTGTGAGTTCATTCTTTCTGGTCTCCTGTCTGCAGACAAGAGGAAAGTGAAAAGCTGAAAAAAGGTATATTTCCTGGTGCTTACTGGCAACTACTTTAAAACCTTGAAGCATGGGTTTGATTAAAGCACTTGTCCAAACACAAAGTGTTGAGTATTGTGAGCATTAAGAACAGAGTGGGAACTCCTGTCCTCACCTACACCTGATAATGAAGGAAAGGACAAGATGAATTCACAGACACAAAATCTAGTTCATTCTTGAATTAGAGATGACTGTGAGAAAGTTGCATTGAAATTTTAAAAGTGCCTTGGCAAAATCTTCCAGCATGCAATTATTCTTGCTGCTACAAAACTGCCTTATTTTGAGGTTATCTATCTGAATTTCCAGCTGCTGGACTTTGTTGTGCCTCTAGAAGCAGGATAACAAAATTGACATGGTGCCAGACTGAGTACCCCAAAGGGAGTGATAAACTCCTGGTCGAGTCTTCTCTTTGTTGACATGACCTTGAGTCCTAATGTCTTTTTCAGCCTCTGGATGATTTGGAGAGTGTTTCCAAACTTTGTTTAGCATTTATGCATCTTGAAAGGTTTACACTTGAGCAGGATACCCAGTTCCAGTGCTGCTGATGTGAAATGGTGGCAGTGTGGCCTCACTTCTGTACACCCTTTCCTTTTTACTACTTTCAGAAGTTTGGGGGGTTTTTTTGGTTTTTTTTTTTTTTTTTTTGAATGTGTTGGGCTGAGTACCAGGTCTGGTTGCATTTTGGATCATAGTTTTATTTCCTGAAGCAGGAATTGTGTAAGAAGTGAAACCAGGAGGCCCTGCTAAATTTAGAAGAGTTGAGGAGGAAAGAATAACGTGAAGTAGAAATACCAGGCAGGAAAGAAAAAGATTGCAGGACTCAGTTTGGGACAGAGCATGAACTTGTGGGTGCAGAACCTGTGAACTCAATCACCTTGATAACAATCTGCCAGACACATTCTTGATGGGATGGGGGAGACCCAGACAACACAAACTCTCAGAAGGAGAAGAGTGAGCAAAGCACAAGGCAGTGATAGCAACAAAAACAGACGAGAAGACTTTTGAGCTGCAGGTGAGGAGACAATGACATCTCTGAATTGCAGAGGAAATGGCTCCTTGTCAGTGGAGCTGGTGCCCCTCTATTTGCACTTGTGCCTTCAGCACAGGGATCTCATTACCAGAGAGCTTGCTGGCAGATTGGAGAGATTGCAGTGAGGAGTAATAAAAATGATCAGGGACTGCTATAATTGACATAATGAGGAAACAAGATGAGAAGAGTCAGATATTTATAGCATGGGTGAGAGAGACAATTAAAAGGTGGGGTGGGAGATGGACTGGATGACCTGAAAGCCATATCTGCTTCTAATAACTCCTTGTCTCTCCTCTGCCGAACAGAGGACTTGAATTTACCCAGACTGTCAATCTGACTCTTAACAGCCCTAACTTCCTATGTTGAAAAGCTCAGGTGGGTGTACTCTGGCTGTATTGGCACTGTCAGGATGTCACTGGTGCTGTACTTTGTTTAAAAAAGTAGTCATCACCCATGTTGTGGAAAAAAATTGACATGCTGACAGTAAAGAGAAAAAAATTAGGCCTTCATAAAGTAAAAAGCCATAGAAAACCTTGCTGAGGGAAGGGGCTGCCTGGGAAGGGCTTCTTAGTTGTTCAGCTGATGATGCCGAGCTCTTTCTGCTGCCTGGAGGGTGGCCTGTGGAGAAGGAAGGTCCATGGGGAGGGGGAAGATGTGAGACATTTTCTCTCTGAGCTGGCACCCAGCTGTGCACGCAGCTGAACAAAACCGCTGCTCCCCAGGATGCACAGATGTGCACAGGATGTTGTCCCCAACAGCTGCTGAGCTCCACAGACAGCTCTTGGAGCAAGTTCTGGGCCAGGCAAAAGCCTGCCAGTCCCACTGATGGCTACAGCCCCATGTGGGGTTTTGCTTCCCTTCCTAGTTCATCCATGTGTGTTCCTGCACTGGGGCCAGGGTCAGTGTCCAGGCAGTTTTATGGCCCCGTGTTTGCTCTAGGCTTGGGAGGCTGCAGCAGCATTGGAGGCAGCCAAGCTGGAGACATCTCAGCTCCTGGGCTGCAGTCAAATTAAAACACTGCTATGGAAAACAACAGGGCTGTGTCTGTTGGAGGCACTTTGGGGAAATATCAGAGCGGTGCTTGTTGAGTCTGGTGGCGGAGTAGCCGCTCTGTTTTAATGATACCTGTGTGCAAAGGCCACAGCTGCTGTCATCCATTTCACATTAGTCTGACTTTCACAGAGCAGACATAGCCTAGGGTGGTGGAAAGGAGAGAAAGGTGACCAAGAAAAGAGGAAAAAAAAAAAACCATTCATTTTTCACCGATTTTTCCATCCCTCTGAGCTGTGATACCAGTCTGTGGCTGAGCAACAGTAATCTTATCCAGCGTACTGTTGATTTAAGCCTCTTGGATTTATATAACTTTGGAAATGGTAAACTATATTAATTTGCTGTGTTTTCAAGGGAAAGTTATTTATTGAGAGACATTTTTAACTCAAGTGCCAGGAGCCTTAAATCATTATAATAAATTCATGCTATTCAGGGTTTCTTACATTGTAATAAATTTGTTTTAAACATGAATGAGGAGATCCATGATTTCTTTAATATACTGTTATGTATTTCCTTTCAAAATGACACAGCTCACTATATCAAGGGGGAGAATAATAGTGAGAGATTTACAGCACTTAAGAATAACACAGCCTGGGAATGTGACATGTGAACCAACAGGGGGCCGGGGGGCTGGAAGCTGCAGGGAGGCCCCGGTGGCCCTGCCCAGGGTTAAACAGCAGCAACGGGTCAAAATCAGTCAGTGAAACCACAGCTGGGTGGGAGGCTCCCTGCAGGGTGGGAATCACAACACAGAAGCACTTGCTTCCCATTTTAATGTGCAACAAGCACCTGAAAGGTGACAAGGATCGTCTGCCATGACCTGGGAGGGTGACTGCCCAACAGCCTGACTGGGATGCGACCTGAGCCAGATGTTTCCTTGCTCCCTTTCACCAGGCACTCATCCCCTCTGGCTGTGCTGGTGTGTGGGGAGCAGCTCCCTCAGCGGTGGCCAGTGGCCCTGGAGTGTGGCGAGGAGGCACCAGGTAAGCACTCCAGTGCTCCAGTGCTTCCAGTCTCTGTTCTTAATCCCTGACCCCCCATTAAACCCCTGCTGACCCTTGTGTTCAGTGTTGCACACATGGACAGCTGTGAGTGCAGGACAATAAAACTGGCAGCTGGCTTTACATCAAGTCCTCGGAGCTTCACAGGGAGGAGGAGCTGGCACAGACACAGCCTCGGTGGCATCAGCATCCGAGGGCTGAGACAAGCCCACTTTGGCAGCACAGTTCTGGCTTTTTTGGGAAGCAGAGCCCCTGTGCCTCATGCAACATCTGCTGAACTTGTGTCCCAGCTTCATCTCATCATGGAGTCTGGCAGAAACGAGATCTCATGTTTGTGGTGACCTTGGGATTGGGGTTGACCGGGGCAAAGCATCACAGTGCCCAAACTACAAAGGCCAAATTGGTTTCCTGGTGTCTAATGAGAGCAGTTACCCCTCGAGATACCTAAAAACCTTCCAGCTCCTCAAGGCACAGCCTTGCTGTATAGACTTGAGGAGCTGTCCTGCCACGATGTGAAATTCTGCCCCTCTGGATGCCTGTGCACGGAGCCAAGAGCACTTTCCTGGCTCTGAAGGGTTAGTAGGTCTTCTAATAGGTGGTGTGGCTGCAGCAGAGGGTATTAAATTTAATAGTTCCTGGGGGAAGGGGATGGTCCTGCTGCTGCTCCTCACCTGGCTGCAGGTGAGGTGCAGGACACTGAGGACTTCAGGGAGGGGGCTGGTGGTGCCCTGAGGATGTCTGGGCTGTTGGCATCGTGGGGCTGGACAGCTCGGGAAAGGGGAGGAGGGGACGGGGGAGGGACTCCCGTGCTCAGAGAAGTGATGGCAGCACCTCATCTGTCAGCGCAGAAAAATGTCTGGCTAATAAACTTGCCAAACGTCCCTAATAAAGGGCTGGATGTGTTATCATGTAGAATGGTTTTATAGGGGACAGCCATAAAACGTGCACATTGCCCTTTAAAATGCCAGGACAAGGATTGATTCCAGCAGGGCGGAGGGAGAGGAGGAGGGGAAATGAGGCTAATTGGAAAAGGGGAATAAATCCAGGGGCTCATTTCCCTGCCGTGGGTCCCCAGGGTGTCAAGGAGTAGTAACAAAGTGGGATTCACTGCCTTATAGGCTGTGCCCGAGCCTGGGCTTCTCTGCTGCATCCCCACAACTCTGTGTAGTGCTGGGGCCTCCTTTCTGGCATCTGCTCCTGCTGCAGGACTCCTGCTCCTCCGGACACCCAGCCCAGAGAAAGCTGTGGAGATGTCTCCATCAGCCTCCTCCTCATCTGTGCTTCTCATTTGAATCCCTGGAGTCCAACACCGGTTTCCTCCTCTTGCTGCTTCTGGTAGCTGTGCCCTGCCTGCCCAGTGGTCCCATCACCAGCTCGTCACTCCCTCTCCTTCCTGGTGATTTCAGCTCCCCTCTGTGTGGTGCTGAGAGGTGAAACGCAGAGGCTGGGGCAGCAGTTTTGTGTCCCCGTTCCACAGACAGGGCACAGCCTGTCCTGGGGATGTAGGTGTGTGTCTGTGCTTTGAGCTCTGCTTGAATAAACAGGAGAGAAGAAGCTGGAGGGAGGCCCAGGGTGTGTTTAGTAGCAATCAATAAATATATTGTACTCCAGCTCACTTTTAATGCTGCAGAAAACAGGCAGTGATTTCACTTAATAAATGTAGACAGTATTGCAGAGCTACAAGAGCATCTATCGTGTAGCACAGAATTTCTGCACCACTGGGCTGCTTGTGACCACTGCCCAGTACTGTCCACAGCTGAGGCCCATCAGCTGCCATGGGCACAGGGGCCAGCCTCTGCTTTTTCATTTTCTTCTCTCAATTTCCCTGGACAGAGACACTTGGCAGCCAAACCTCTATGAGGTCTGGTGGAGGGAGAAATAAAAACCCCTCAATCTCCTCAAAGTCACTGAAAACCTTGTGTATTTCACCACTGGGTGGAAGGTGGGCAGGTATTGGAGAGATGGAAAGAGACAGGAAAAGCCAGATTTTTTGTTGGCCAGGACTGCTTCAAAGAAATTTGTCAGTGTGCATTTGTTGGTATGTGCCAGATCTCACTTTTCTGCCCACTCTGTGCATGTGGCACTGCCAGATTTCAAATTTGCTGAGTTCCTGGCAATCCCCATTGGAGCTGGAGGTGACACCCCTGGGAGGGAGGTGGTGCAGGTGAGGTGCCTGTGTCCACTGGCTCTGAAAATGCTCTTTGGCTACCCATGGTGATGGACAGAGATTTTGAATTCTCCAAGCTGAATAGTCCAGGTCTTTCATCCCTGTTCCACAGTTATGAAGTTCAGAACAATGTCCAAGCTCCTGAGGTCTGGATTTGCTTCTTTGCTCCCTCTTGGCTCAGGCCCCTCTCTACTGCACTCACCACAGTGAAATTTTCATTGAATACAGTTTTAGTTCTGGATTTGTAATTAAATTTAAGGGCTGGTAAATTTTGCTATGAACATTTTTCTGGCTCCCCTCCTAAGCATTTGGTCTGTTCAAATAGTACTTAGTGTTTTGCAGATGCTGTTGGATGTTACACTGCCAACCACAAGTATGAAAAAAAAAAAAGCATGATTTAGAAAAATACTAATGCATTTGAAGTCTTGTTTTTGCTTTTATTATTATGCTGCAAAGCTTTTTCCAATGTTTTTTCAGTTATAAACTTATGTGGCACGTGGGAATATCATCCTAGCACTTGACTTCAAGAGCTGTGACCTTTCCACTTCATCAAACCTATGATCAAAACATGGGCATGGCAGCACTGCCCATAATTGCTTTCTGAGTTAAAAAATTTCCTCCAATCTCCAGTAATAAGGAAAATGAAATCTTCAGGTGGGGTTTAGTAGTTCACCCTGAAAGAGTTCCATCTCATTCTAAATATTAAGCCACGTAGTGATTTCTGGGCACTTCTCTGCTTTGAGACCCATGGGAGAATTAACTCAAATTCATTTTTAAAGGGGATTAATTAAACTGAATCAGGACTCTGTTTCAACACTCAGAATTAAGATGAGTTGAAGTAAGACCCCTTCAATTAAGCAAAAGAAATGAGAGACCTCTTTGACATCAAATGGACGTGCCTGAGGAGCTGCTGGTGTGGTGTGACCAGTCCTGTTTTCATATATTTAATTCAGACTAAATGACCTAGTGTAGCCAAACCCTGGGATGCTAAGACTGGCTGTGATCACACTGGGAATATCCACCTATCCACCTTCCTAGGTGTTTTATGAGGGGGTAGAATGTGTTTAAGATGCAGGTTGATCCATAAAAAGAGACAGTCAGTCTTGGTCTGTTCAGAGTCCAGTGACACCATGGAGCTTTCAGGAGCTTTCAGAGGTTTAGCAACAGACATACTCCCTAAAAAAAAAAAAAAAAAAAAAATGCAAGTCATTAATCAAGGATGTTAAATCTCAACAGAGAAGGTAAACTGGAGATAAGAGCTCCAAAACTTTTGTTTGACCAAGTTTTGTACCATATCACTTTGACTGGGGTCTCTTTGTTAATTTATGGGGAGGAGAGGGGTTAAAGTTTAATCAGCTTTTGTGTACATTGGGAAAAAATTTACTTTTGAGTAAAGACTCAGACTCCTTTAGCTAATTAGATACCAAGGTGATGTGTGCACTATGTACACTTCTGACAGTTTCTTTTTCTTATCTCTGCCATCAGTTACTTGGCTGTGAAGTCTGATGTCTGAAACTCTGCCAGGATTTCTGAACAGAGTCCTTCACATGGGATTTCTCCACCTTTAAGTTCCCATTTCAGGGTATAAGAAGTTTTCTGTTTACTTTTATCTTCTTCTTCTTCTTCCCCTGCTTTCTGATTTCTTCCAGCTGGGGATCTGACCCATGATTTGCTGTCAGTGTCTGGGAGACATTCTCTAAGTATCCATGGGCACTTCTTTTTAAGAGGAGAACTGGCCAACTCACTTTCCTGCAGCAGAGGGGTTCAGAGTAGTGAGGGTAGGGGAAGCTCGTGAAATTGCTCCTTCAAGCTTTGTGCCACTGTGTATTCACATGGGATTTTCCCAATATCCAAATAAAGCTGTTAAATTCTCCAGTGGGGTGTCTGAGAAGCATCTTGTGGCTCGGAGCTCAAGACCCACCCATGGCATGAATGTTCCAGTGGGCCTCAGTGTAAAGTCCAGCTGGGAAAGGACAAAGTCCCACCATGCCATGCCAAAACACCCTTGCATGTCTCCTGATCAATAACCCATCATGCAGTGTAAGACACCAGTGTAAGATGTGCCGAAGAACTGCCAAGTACTCCCTAGAAAATGCCAGGAAAAGTCTGGGCCATCCCTTGTGGTCCTTGGGAGAGATAGGGCAGCCAAGCTGGGACATGCCAAGGCTGCTGGGGAGCTGTGCAGGTGGTGGGGTCTCTGAAATCCCTGAGTGGGGAGTGCTGCCCTGACAAGTCCTGTGAAGGGTTGGGGGTGCCAAGGACAGCCTGATGTGTTGGTTATCCAGAGTGGTTTGTTAAAGGTCCTTCAGCAGGTCCTGTGGGAGCTTGGACAAAGCCCACAGCTCACTGCCTGCCCTCACACAGCCCGAGGATCTCACCCAGCCTCTCCTGGGTCGTGCTGTTGTGCTGGTGCAGTGTTCTCCCACCACAACACTGAGCCTGGGACTGAGGGACACGTGAGGATATCCTGCGGGTAAGAAGAGGTGCAGGAGGAAACTTCCCAGGAACAGCCTGAGAATTTGTGTTTTTGCTGGTCAGGGCAGGGAGGCTGGGAGTCTTCCTATCCCTTCACTAAAGCAACAGCACAGAGTTTTCTGAGCTGGAAAATTAAACTCTTTACATCAGAGAAATCCAAAGCCAGGAATTAATTTTGGAAGAAGAGTTCCCTATTTTACAAACTCCAGCTGCATCTGAACAGGTTCAGTGTGGCTTTGCTAAATGCTTCTCTGAGCCCTGACAATCTTTGGAAAGGAATGTGGTCCTCCCTTCCAGCTCCCCAAGAAGGTGAGCGTCAGCATGGGATGTGATTTCTACAACTCCTGCACAAAGCAGCTTAGCAATGGGCTCACTGGCTGGTGCAAAAAGCTCCTGGTGCTCCACTTCGTTGCTCTTTCCTGAATGTCAGCCATGGCTCTGCAGAGAATTGTTTGCAAAAAGGCAAATGAGTCCAAAGAGAACATGGTAAATGTAGCCTTGCATTATACTGCAGATTTTTAGGGTGAATGTACTCCTCTCCTCCTAATATTAGCACTGCCCTGGGCAGGCTGTGCTCTGGGCCACATACTTCAGGGGTGAATTTATAATTTTCCTATTTCCCATCACCTACCCCTGAAGGGAATACATCCACTTGGCACGTGGGTGAAATCCTACACATGAATCCAATGTTCTCACAAATACAACTGGAGCCAAAATCTGTTGTTTTTAATGTTAAAAGCTGATGTTATTTTCCTTCCTTGTGGAAGCAGTTGATTAACCAAAGGCTGCTCGCATGGAGTTTGCTTTGAGGTGAGGTTAGAAAAACAGAAAGACTGGATAGGGCAAGGAGCTGGGGAGAAAGAAGAAATTCTCTCAGGTTTGAAAACTGGAATATGAGTTGCTAAAGATTTAAGGGGCCTTGCAGTCAAGGTGCTTAGCTGAAAATGTTTCATTTTGACACAGAACACACAGACTCATTATGGCCTGCTTTCCAATTCTGATTGTCACAGAAAATTCCTTGGAGGAAAAAGCCATTCCCAGGAGTATTAGGATGCTGCAGCAGACAGAGGTGTGCTGAAAGAGCAAGGGTGGTGAAGCTGGCTGTGTGACCAGAGAGCAGAGGCACTGGTGTCTGATTTGGATCACAGGATGATTCAGGCTGGCAGGGACCTCAGGAGGTCTCTGGTGCACCCTCCTAAAGGCAGGGCCAGCTGTGAGATGGGCCCAGGCTGCTCAGGGCTTTCTCTTGATGGTTCTTATAAACCTCCAGGAATGGGCATGCCATAGGCTCTGGGATGGATAAGCTGTCTGGGCAGCTTTGCCAATGCTTGACTGTCTTCATGGGGAAGAATCTTTTTCTTATATCCATCCCAGATTTGTCTTGTCTCTGAGCATAGCTCAGAGTAGTCCCCTAATTCTGGCATCCCTTGCAAATTCTCATCCTCTCTCCAAGCTGCTGTTGAAGAAGTTGATCTAGAGTGGTCCCAGAACAGACCATTCCAGTACTCCTTTTGTCTCTGGCACTTCAGAGATCTGCTTGAGAAATGGAATTTTTCCCTCTTTCTGTGCCATGTGCCATGGGCTGTGGGGACACCCAAGATGTTCGTCACCTGGGCTTGGCTCATCCAAACAAAGCTACAAGGATCCTTTTTTTGTGGTAGTTAACATCCATCCACCTAAGGTGAGGGTTATTTTCACCAAGTATTTGCCTCTCCTCCCTCACCCTCATTCCTTCTTCTGTCCCACCAGCAGAGAGAGGAAGAAGAGCTGATCATTGGAGTCCAGCTGGGGAAAGCCAGGCTGAGCCATAACTAGGTGAGGCAGTCTTTATTGGGATCAGAGGGTTATGGAAAACAGACTGCAGAAATGGTAAGAGGAAATTACAATTTCTCTCTTTTAATTTTTTTTTTCTCCCTCTCCTGTCACTGGTTTTTCCTCCTAGGTGTTGGGGTCTTTCCAGAGGCAATCGTTACTGTTAATGATTTTAGCTTGTTGGCTATTATCACATTTGTGCCTGGGGACTGCAGCTGGCTATCTGGGCTCTGGCAGGCCTTGACAGCAATCAGCTCCTTCCAGCTTCACACTAATTTTCTCGGGGGATCTCAGAAGAAAATACTTTTTTGTTCATTTCCCCCTCTCTTTCTGTGTGTCCCTCCTGTCCCACTTTCCTGCCTCCCTCTTCTGGGAGCTCTGCCCCAGGATGGGGGCACACAGGGGAGTCTGGTGGAGAAACCTGCAGTGAGGGATGGGGCATTTGGATGTATCAAGGAGGGAAACATTTCCAGAGAAGAAGCACCCCAGGTTTTGTTACCCAGGCCATGTTTGGGCCCAGGTTTGCATCACTGCTGATCCCCCAGCTGTTACAGAGACAAGGAGAGATCATTGCAGCTATTCCATGAAAAGTGTATGTGGATCTTTTTCAGTGGCTCAGCCTGAGAGCAGAGCTTTTACAGCCTTGAGTTTAATATTCTCTTTTTTCCCTCCATCATCATTTTATATTATTCAAAGCAAATCAGACAGCCTTTGAAGAACAGCTCAAAACCTTTTTCTTACCTTCTTTTCTTCTTCTCTCTCTTTTTTTTTTTTTTTTTTTTTTAAGGCAGGAAAGAGTGGGAGCCACCTGGTACATTTTCTTTCTCAATTCAGTGGTTTTATTCATTGGGGAAGAGATTGCTTTGCATCTCGTTCTTTAAAGGAGTGTAAAAGGCAGGTAAGATCTGTATTTCTAAAAGCCCCAAAAGAGAGTGCTTTTCTGTAAGGGTGACCAGCATCTTCTTTGCACTGAAAGCAGACCACCTGGTGAAAATGTGACTACTCATGTGGGGAAGGGCTCTGGAACCACTGTTACACTCGGAGCTGCCTAGCAAAATCATTGCTCTGAGGCATTCCAGTGACTGTCCAGACTAATCTGGCAGGCTGAGGATCTCCAAAGACCATTGAATCTGGTGAAGTGACCATCAGGAAACATGTTCGCCTTGTGTAAGTTGACTTTTGGAGGGTTTTTGGTGGTGGGCACTGCATTGGCAAGGAGATCTTTTCCAAGGAAAAGTGTTTTTCCCACTGGGGAAGTGGAAGCAGAGATCTGAGGTGCAGCTTGTCAGGTGTCAAGGTGTCTGCCTCCAGAGTTGTCCTGGGCCCCCAGGTGCCTGGCACAACCATCCCCTCCACAGTGTGTACGTGCCAGCTGTTGTCCCTGCTGAAACTAGGGCTCATGGAGGCTGAGAGAGGGTCTGCAAAGGGATTTTACCCAGCTCCCCACTGAGACCACGGAGACACTCAGGTGCTCAGCGGGTGTTTTCTCTAAAGAGCCATTTTCGCCTCAGTCAGGGTTAAAACACGCTCTGAAATGTAACGTTTGCTGTCACATCGTCCCCCACCCCTTACAGGTGGTAATTGCCCTTACAGGTGTGCCACTGCCAGAGGATGGCCTGCATGCTTTTGTTTAGTTGCCACCCTTCTTTTCCCCCAGTTTTGCGGAGCAGGAGAAATCCCTGGCCAAGTTCCCTGTCAGCTCTCTTCCTCATGCCCTCTTGCTCCCTCTTAAAAAGCCCCTGCTTGGGGCTGTCCCAGGTGACTCCACACGGGGGTGGGGGGCAGGCAGAGATCATCAGTGCACTGAAAATGTGGAGAAGTGGAGCTTCCCCCGGATCTTCCCTGCGCTGCTCAGGACCTTCCAGACCTGCTCTCACCACGCCGAGAAGTGCATAAAACAAGTTATCAACCCCAAAGGTAATGGTCTCTCTGGGCAGGCTGCCAGTCTTTTAATGTCTTCCCTAATCATCTAGAAGTGGGAATAAACAGCATGTTAATGAAATGTGTGGTTGAAGCTAAACTGGGAGGAGCTAGAGGGGCTGGTTTGGACAGTGGAAGTAAAACAAAAATATTTGGGGGGGCTGGAAAGACAAGCAGGGAATGATAGCTTGATGTTTGGCTTGGGAATAATGTGAATACAAGTGGGCAGGGAAGCAGAGGTGAAAGGCCATGTGAGGACATTAGGTACCTGGGGGTGAAGAGCAGCTTCTGTGCGTCACACAGCTCTGCTCTGAAGGTGGGGACACAGCAGTCTGTGTCCATGGAGTGATGGGCACAGCAGGATACCTCTGGAGCTGTGTGTGGTGCCTTTGGCCGGGAAGGTGTGGGGAAAACCAGCAGCAAGGTGGAGAAAGAGTGAAATCATAAAGAATGACTGAAACATTGCAAAAAGGTCTGTGCCGCACGTGAGTGGCCTTTGATGGAAGGCCTTTGAGTGAAAAACACTCTCAAGTCTGTCTGAAATAGCAGCACATTAGGGGGAGGGATTTACTTGAAAGGAGGCTTTTTACTTACATTCATTATGTCAGTTCCTGATGGCAGGATCTGCTGACCATGGGTTAGAAGAAGAATCCCTTTTGCTTCAGGTAGAGAGAGTCTAAAGGGTTTGGTGCCCTTAACCCAACTAACTGGGGGCAAAGAGGGGACCCACTGATTCCCCAGAGAGTGGGCAGAGTGGAGGAAAATGCTTTGTGGCAGTGCTAGAACGGGAACAAACTGGTGTAACTGTGCCTTGGTGAGAAATCCAGAGGTAGTTTTCCAGGCTTTTGTGATGATGGCTGGCAAGAGCCTGGTCTGGAAAAAAAGAAGGAACAAAGGAGCATGAGTGTTAGAAATATGGTTAGTAATTCGTGGAGATAAAAGATGTAGAAAATATGTAGACATAAACCAAACCGCTTGTACACAGGGAAAGAGAAGGGGGGGGAAGGAATTTCATCCCCAGGATGGCGAAACCGCGGCAGATGGGCAAGGAGGCACCACAACGTTTGCATTTGAAGCAAACTTTGGCTGCACAGGAGATGAGCATTCACGAAGGCATGTGTCCTGTGACACCCAGGAGATGATGGCCCGGGCGAGATACACATCTGAGACAACCAGAGCCATCAGCAGCTGCCGTCTGAATGCCAGATTTGGGAATTGGGGAAACGTACTGATCAATTCCCGGAAGAAGGTTTCTGTGCAGCCTGGACCGAAGAAAAGACCCAACATGAATATGAAGACCTCGAAAAGGAGACAAAGGGACTCTGCCGCGGGCAAATTAAAACGTATAAGAACCATGGCCTCGAAACAGCTGATGTGGATGTGGGGAATTTGGTGTGATAGAGGCCAAATCCACATCCACCCAGCTCACCGTCCGGGGGTGGTACGCTGTCCGATTGATTGGTGGCTGTCGGGACTGTATTATGGTAGCAAAATAAAATTTTATTTTAATTTTTTTATTAAAATTGGCTATTTTTCATTTTCATTTATAACAATGAGCATATTCTAAAGATACCCCTACCAGCACTGGAAGTTTTTACAGTGCTAACAGCAGGCCCCTGCAAGTCCTGTGTGGACAGGACAGTCTCTATCTTTCCAAGGAGGAGATGGCCAACAGCCCAAGGGGCTGGTGTGGAGACTCTGGAAATATGAACAGAGATCAGTCAAAATTGTCTGAATTAGAATTTTCCAGTGACATTTCTGTTGACATAATATTGGAAGATTTTGAATGTGCCAATTCCCTTTCACCCTTCCTTCCCTTCAGCTTTCCCTGGCAGAAAAAGAAAAAAAAAATCATCATATTAAAAAGCAAATGGATGAATATTTAATGAAAATGTGCAGCCAGTTCTCTGCTCACTACAGAATAGCTGTTGCAAGGTACCAAAGTGCCTTTGCTCTGGTCTGAGCTTCCTCCTGGCTTCATAGATTGCCTTGGGTTCATTTCGTACTTGGTCTGGGTTACTAAAAATATTTTCTGAGTTTCTGAGTTGAACGTAAAGTTTTCCTATGCCTCTGCAAAGTTCCTTAGAGGAATTTTCTAAGGGAAACATATGAGAACCTCAAGAGTCTGAGTCGTGGAGATGATTTCTCCTGTAAGGAGTTAAATCCCTGTGCCAGAGCAAGTAAGATGACAGACTGAAATCAGTCAGTAAGTTTGTTGGCTCATCTTTCAGTAGGAAAACAGAAGGAATTTGTGATACAAGGGTCCTGAAAGGAGATTGACTTAAAACTCAGTCCCAGATGTGGACTCATTGATTCCAAACCAAGTGATTTTAAGAGGAGTAAGGGGCAGCAAAGGCTTATTTCAAGAAAATGGTCCAAATAAAGATATCAGAAGCATGCCCATTAGAGAAGGACCTACATATGTGAAGAATTTAAAGGCAAAACAGAGTGGAGATTTACTAGCAATGGCAAGAAAGCCGCCTCTCTCATCTCTGCTCCTGGCTCGGGGCTTTCCATGTCCACCCAGCTCTGATGCTTTTGCTGCTCTCTCAGGGAGGGAAAATAAAACAAGTCATCAACCCCGGAGATCACAGCCTCCTGGGCAGGCTGCCAGTTGTTTAATATTGCTGCTAATGATCTACAAGCCGAAGTAAACAGCATGTTAATGAAATGAGTGAAGGAGGCTGAACTGGGGGAAGCTGCAAGAGGTGGTTTAGAGAGGAAATTAAACACAGAGGTTTGGGGAGGGCAGAAACTCACCAGGGAGAATCAGGAGAGAATTGGTTTGGGGGTGGTTCAAGAGGACATAACAGTTGGAAGGGTGAGGAGAAGAAGGATAGAACAGTGCTAGGAATTTTGCACAAAGTGAGTGGCTGGAGAAGGCCCCTCAGTAGGAATGAGGGGTCAGCTCTGGGTGAGAGATCAGGAGTGGAGATTGCCCATCAGAAGTGCAGCCCAGCCTGGTGTCCCCTCTCCACCATGGTGACTGCCCGTGGATTTACCTCTCATTGGAGAGAGCCTGACTCTGAGTAGAGCACAGCATTGCTCTAGCCCAAAGCTCTTTTCCATAATACAAAAAGGAAATGTACTTGACAGGCATGGTTACTTGGGATTGAATCAGGAAATCTTGAGCCTAGCCCAGTGAGCCAGCTGTGAGGAGTGCAAACTTTGTATTAACATTGCAGATCTGGAACTCAGTGTGTCTATGGATCTTGCTTGTCTTGAGTACGTGTACTGGGAGATGGAAACTCTCACCAGCACCACTAGCCCGAGCCAGCAGTGAGATGAATTTGTTAGCATCCAGTCCTTGTATGGCCTGCAGGGAGGGGGAAGTTGCTTTGAATAAATGGTCCCCCCAACATTTCTTTTCTCCTGCTTTTTATCCCTCCCTCCCCCTCATTTGAAATTCATTGGCTCTAATTGCAGAGGTAGTCAAACTTTGGCTGCTTCTGAACTGCAGGTCTTCGAGGGGACTCGCACGCTAGACAGTGAGATGAATGATTTATTATTATATTATTATTTATTCATTTAAATTCATGAATGCTTATCCAAATCCAAAATGGCCCAATTTCATCCAGATCTGAATTTATAGATTTTCAGGCCAGATGGGACCGCTCTGATCAGCAGCCTGACCTCCGGCGTCGTGCAGGCCAGGGAATGCCACCCGGCAATTCCCACGGTGAGGGGAAGCTGCACCACTATGTAAATCAGCATTATCGAGCTCAGTGGCTTCTCTGAAATGGTCTCTAGTGGAATCTGTGCAATTGCCTGGTGGTTTGCAGCTCTGTTTCCCAGGATGTGGCTGTGCATCACAGACAAAGCAGTTTCTGCTGTGCTCCCCTGTCTGGGAGACAGCTGTGGAGAGGGATACCAGCAGCAGGTAAGGGCCAGGGAATCAGGCACTCTTCCCTACAGCCTGGAATGGAGAAAAAGTGCACAATCATCTGTGCACAAAACAAATCAAAATCCCTATAGCACTAACATGAAAAAAGTTGCTTTGGCTACAGAAACTTCCAGGAGCCCCGTAGAACTGAAGTCCCCAAGCCAAGCATGGTGGCTGCTGGCTCAGGGGAAGTCTTCATGGACATCTGAGCACAGAGAACTGTGGCCTTTACTATTCCCATTTCTTGTGTCCTCAGGAATATCCTTCTCAATTTCCTGAATTGTTTTGTTGCCTGTGTTGAAGTCCCTAAACAGTGACACACCACTGAAAGCTCAAAAGCCAGGTGGCAGTTTCCGTGGGTTGCCAGGGTTTTGAAAGGAGTTTGGGGTGTGTTTGGGGAAGAAATTGGGAAGTCTCACAGGAAACAAGTGAATGATTAAAGGCAGATAAGTTTGATAGGAGACAACCTCATATTGGGATCCAGCCTACATCAAAGAGTGGGGTAAGTAGCCCATCTCCCAGAAGTTCATTAAAATGTGTCTGTCTCAACCCCAAGGGAATGTTAGAAATCTGTCAGCAAAAACAAGATAAAGGAAACCTCACAGAGACTATCTTATTCTGTTTCCAAATATTTTTGTGGTTTTGCTGTAAACCAGCTACTTGGAAGGATTTCCCCCCTCTCCAGCTGCTGAAACATTGATTCCCTTCTCTTCTTTGCAGAAGGGCCTGGGAAGAGACCATGTCTGCTCACCTTTTGTGGCACAGGTCTTGCAACCCTGGATAGCAAGTTCAAGCTGTGGAGTGGGTGGGCAGGTTGAGCACAGAGACCTGTTCTGCCTTCAGGCAGTGGTCCCATCCTTCCAGAATTCTGGTTTAATCAGTTTTAATGAGAGGAGAACTCTAAGCTGGAGAGCTGGGTTTGCACACCAATGTCATCTTTTGTAAGACCATACTTATCCTCCCAAGTCCATTAGATCTTCCTCATCCACCCAGCTCGTGTTCTTTAAAAAGCTCAAACTGGAAAAGGTCTGTGATACACAAGTTTGTAGGTGGTTCTCCTGTCTCCTTCTTGGCTGAGATTTGTTGCCTGCCACATGGCAATAATGATTGTGGTTGTTTGCTCTCTCTGGTCTCATGGTCACTAGAGCTGGCTTGGTGGGCTCAGCAGGAGAGACATGCTAGCCTCGCAAAATGAATAATTGTTTTGAATATTTTTGCACATGTGAAACACAAGCAAGATAGAAAGAAGAGACTCTAGTGGTTTGTGCTGCAGTCATATCTCATGTGGCCCTTCAAAGGAGCTCCAAAGACTTCATACACTCTAACTTTCAGAAATTCGAAGATCAACTTATCCAGGATCAAAAGACAGAAGCATTTCAGTGGTCCACAGCAGCAATTAAAGATTAGAAGCATTGTGGCTTTCTTTTGCAATTCAGGCTGGTGAAATTGAAAGGAGGAGGGTGCAATCATCGTCTGGATGTTGTCCAGGACTCTGAGGCTGCATCTATACCTGTGAATTAACTGTAGCTAGGTCTGCTCTCTTGTGCAGAGGCCAGCTGGCACAGGATATCCTGCATCTGTACTATTGAATTCTCTCACCCTCCAAAAAAGGGGGATTGCATCCAAATTGCCTGCTGAGAATGGGCACTAGTCTGTGCTAATTCCCAGGCTGTGTCTAGGCATCATTTGGGAGCATCCTAGCTAGACTGTGCCAAAAACATGCCAGGTAGTGTTTTAACAACTTACAATACAGAAGATCAAGTTCTAACGTCCAGGGACATTTTCACAATTGGTGGTAAAGCTATAGTATAAGAGTTTATTTTAATGCTTATTTCCAGAGCTAGGAAATTTCTGGGTTCTGTGAGTACTGCTGGTTGGTCTCTTGTCCTCAGGTCCCCTCTGAAGGTCAGTGCACTACTGGGATCTTCTTCTTTGCTCACAGGTTTCTTCTGATCTCCTGGTTGCAGTGCCACACAAGCTTTTGCCACACTGTGGGTGAAACAGAGGCAAAGGGCACTCAGGAGAGAATCCGGCGTTGTAAAGTACTTCTAAATAGCATTGAGGCCACAGCAGTCATCAGACATTGGTCTTTCAGATCTTCGGTGTCTTTCCAGGCTGGTTTTTGGAGAGACCTGGAGAGTGATGAAGTAATCCTCAGGCATGGAGGTGTCATGGAGGAAATGAGATAGAATCTGTCACTGCTGTGGACAGTGCTCCTACCATAAAGCCATCCACTCCAGAGATTTGGTGATTGTGTCTTTATGTGCTGTTTCAGAAGTCTCTCCTCCAAGAGTGTTCCCCATCTTGTAGGAGAAGCTGGCATCATGGTGCAGGATCTGGACTGCACTGTGCTGTAAGCTGATGGCATCTCCCTGGGGTCAAACGAGGGAAGGGTCACAAGTTTGGCTGTGAAAGCTGTGATGGTGGCTGTCAAAGGCTTTTTGGGAAGGAGTGAGGGATGAACCGACCCCTCTCACCCTTGCTGACACCCTGCACCCTGCTAATGGCAGCCAGGATGACTTTCTGCTAATGCAAATGTTCACAGCTGTACGCTGGATGTTGCTGAGTGGATAATGGCTGATGAGTTTGCCTGTAGACAGTCACTCCACTACCAGTGTGTAATTAATTGCTATGTAAAGTGCTCTGAGATGCGGTGCTGCTGAAATGCCGGGTGTATAAATGCCATCCCCACACAAAAGGGAACAACATGCAAATTCTCTCAATATATTTTTAAATACGAGCATTTTTCAGCTGTTTGCTCTTTTGTAAAATTTATTAGGCCCCCTCCTGGGAACAGGGAGGCAGCAAGGGCAGTGTGCATGGATGAGCTGGCTTCCAGGGGCTCTGACTGTTCGTGCTGCTCAGCCCCAGACTCCAGGGGGTCATCTGTTTTTCTTCTCCTATTCCCTTAACCACTGCTTAATTTTTGTTTCCCCTTTCGCGTGCTTGCTCGCATGGTGAGCTGCGGTCTGCCTGCCTGCCCCAGAAGGGCAGCAGGGAAGGAGAATGCTTTTTGTGCAAAGGGCAGGAGCTTGAAGGGCTCCAGCCTCTGTTTCCTTGTGAACCAGAGATGTTCGTGCCCTGCTTCCTAAGGAAATGTGTTGTCCCGACTGGATGCAATCCAGACAGGGGTGGTTTCAGGCCATTGGGAGTTGCAGAGGCAGCTTGGTGTGATAAAGGACAAAGCCTTGCCTGGCTATCTGCAGACATCTAGCACCAGCTCCAAGGAAGGAGTGGGAATGGTAGAGCTCCTTCCCTGGAAATAAGTCTGTCACAATGAGGCTGACAAGGTGGCCTGAATGGAAGGCTATGAAATCTTGAGTGCTAGAGATTACATGAAGAAGGCAGAATGACTCACGGCTTCCCGTGTGGCATAAAGGAGAGAACATCCAGTGAAAATATCGCACAAAAGTTTAAAACAAAAAAGGGGAAGTAGTTTTTCTTGGGGCATAAAATCGTGTTAGGGAATTCATTGTGACAGTGAACAGCTAATATGCAAACCACTTAAAAAGAAGTAGAGTAATTCAGGCCCACTGCTGACTGTAGGACCCAACAGTTTGGTTGCCATTGCTGCTCTTAAACATGCAGCTGCCAGAAGCGTGGAGAATATGAGGGGGTGTGGATGTGTTGCAGTTCTTGCAGTCATTTCCTAGGTCTCTGTTGCTGTTAAATGGAGAGAAATAGGACATAAAGACTATATGGACTGGAAATCTGTGGTTTTTTTATGTGCTGATATTTGATGGATTGAGCAATGGGTATTTGACAGATCTTGGACAGAAATTATGAGCAGGAAATCTGTTTAATGAGCACTTTCCTATGGCATTCCTGAGAAGGCAGTCATAACTTAGATGCAAATTAATGTTTCCATCAATGGTCTGGAAATACATAAAAACAACACTGCTGGTTAAATTGTACAGATAACCTAAAGTTTGGAGGAGTGATTAATATGGCTTGAGGATGTGTGTAAAGGACATCAGCAGTCCAGGCATGTAGAACATATATTTTCACAGCATCAAACCAGGAGACAGAATAGGAACCAGGAGGACAGGTGGAAATATGGGCTGGTAACATCAGAATCACAGAACAGCTGAGACTGGAAGTGTTGGAAGGCATCTCTGGGGTTCATCTGCTCCAACCCCTTCTGCTCAGAATAGGGGCAGCCAGAGCTGGTTGCTCAGGACCACATCCAGTTGTGTTTTGGATGTATCCAAAGAAGGAGACTCTACAACCTCCCTAGGAATTTGTTGCATTGTTTTAGTATGATCACAGTTAAAAAGAGCCTTTTCATGCATTTAAATGGAATTTCCTGTATTTCAGTAGGTGCTCCTTGGCCTTTCCCTCACACCACAGAGAAGATTCTGGATCTGTCTTCTTTACTTGTACCCACTAGGTATTTATACTTATTGATAAGATCCTCTTAAGATCCCCATCTCTTTAACACTCTGGCCAATGCAGGTCTCAGTCTTCCCTCACACAGCAGATGCCCATTTCATTTGTAGTTTTTGTGGCCCTTTGTGGGACTTGTTCCAATATCCCCTGTTCACTGATACTGGGGACAGAGCTGGACACAGCACTCCAGGCCTGTCTCACCTGTGCTGGGTAGGGAAGAAGGATCTCCTCCCTCCATCTGCTGGCAGTGACCAGCCTAAGGCAGCCCAGGAGCCTGGTGGCCTTGTCTGTGACAGGGGCACATTGATGGCTCATGCTCAACTTGGTGTTCACCAGGACCCCATGGTCTTTCTCTGCCAAGCTGCTTTCCAGCTGGCCAGTCCCAGCGTGCAGAGTGCCTCGGGAAGGCAATATTTCTAAAGGTGATTAAGACGTCCTAAAGGAAGGTCCTTGGTCTGGGCCTGTATTCTCAGTGTGGTGGTGGGACCAGCTGATGTCAGCTTGAAGGAGACTGGTGAAAGGACAGATCTCGTTTTACCTTTGGAAGGGGTTGGACAACAGAAACACTTCTCCAGTCTGGGGACGTGTGCTTTGTTAAGAAAAACAAGAAATTGGAGAGGATGCAGAAACCCACACAAATCTGGGCTGGAGAAAATGCTTCCAAGAGAGCAATTTGTTCAGCTCATCAGCGAGCTCGAGTGGCAGCTTGCTGTGCGTGTGCACCTGCTGCAGAGGACTCTTAAACCTCCAAGGGAAAGAAGGGCACAAGACAGACCGGTGCCCACAAGCTGAACACAAATACAGGGATCCAGGCACTTGTTGTGTTGGTCATTGTCTCCAGGAACAAATTGCCAAATGTTTTGGGAGAGATTTCACCTGCAGAGGCCTTGGAAGAAAGGCTGTGTGGCTGTAGTGGAACCCAGTCTGTCAGGTGGCTCACTGGGGTGCTGTGAAGCCCAAATTGAAAGGCTGGGCTCCTCTTCCTGTGGTCTTTGGCTGTGACTTGAGTGTTCCCTGAGGGAGTAATGAGCACAACACATGATGTGTGGCCTGTGCCTCCTCTCCACCTATCTGCCAGGCCGTGTTTAGCCCCTCTTGATGTATCTTAGCCTGCACAGGCGGGGATTTCAGGTGGTTTAGGGGGAGGAATAGCCGGCGAGTTTGGTGCAGAGGGTGGATGTTCCTTGGGGATTGAGGAGATGCTGTCACTCACAGAACAGCAAGAACCCTGCAGAAGGTTTCTAGAGCACCCAAGGGGACACCTGGCTGGAGTCCTTCTGTCTCAGAGGACAGCAGAGACCAGTAGCAAGATGCTGTCATTACCTTTAGGCATTGATTGGGCTACTGAACTTGAAAGGAAGAATCTGTGGAATCTTCACATGGTGTAAGTGTCACCGTATTGCAATACTGGTGGATTTCTCAATTCTGTCATTCCTCTTTTCTTGGATTTCCCCTGGGATCTCTGCTGCTGCTGACAATACCAGTATCTATGGCTAGTAGTGGTGTCCTGTGTTAGGAAGACCATTTACCCAATGATAAGAAGACCCAAAATTTTCAGCCAAATGCATCTTTAAGCCAGCAAGGGCCACTACTCATAAGTACTGCTATAGCTTCCTGAAAACAAAGCAGAAATAGAGTTGCAGGACTATAATGGGGGGAAATCTATAGGCACAAATGTCTTTTCCTTTTTCTGTGTTTTTACTCATCACCTACAACAGCTTCTATTTCTAACCCTGTTCTTAAAAACCCAAAACAAACCCCTGAAAGTCAATATTTATTTTTCAGTCTCCCTCTCCCCTGCTGTTCGTCTCTGAATTTAATGCTTTTGAAAGGTGAATGATTGACGATTTACTGAAAATGAAGTTAAAATATAAATAATTCCACGATTTCGCTGCTGTATTAAGCAGGCATATGAGAAAAGCCCAGAAGACCAAGGTTGGCTTTTATTATTAACAAGGAAAGAAATTAAATTTAAATAAATGTAATATTTATTAAAATTTCCTTTCACGCTGTTACCTGAGGTTCATAAAACTTTTGAGCTGTGTCAGCTTTGCACTCCCCAGTACATTGAACTCCAGGGAAAACTATAAGCAAATTCTTAAGATCAATGCAAACTACTTCTCCATTACTCAAAAAAGGGAATTTTAACTATTTTTGAAGGCCCCAGGACTCCACTAATCCAGATATAAAGACTTTTTTCACCTTCAAACTTCACAATTCCAACTACCCTTTCACCTTCTCCCATCCCCACCCCAGCACACACAGCCCTTTACGCACTGAGGAGAGCAACTGCACATCCTTTAACTCAGTTTCTGTCCTTCCCATGGCCAGTTGCCAAATGAAATTTGCCAAAAGGTGGAGAAAGCCACTCTGAAGCTACCGCTGTGCCCATGGCTGTGCCAGTACTGAGGAGAAGAGGTGTAAGGCCGTGCTAGGTGGGGCTTACCAGGTGATCCAGGTTTGGATTTTAAAGATCCTGTGGGACTTGCCTTGGTGTTTTTAATGAAAGCAGACCTGTGTGAAGTTGTCCTCTCTGGAACACAGTTGCAGACCAGTCTGGGACTTGGAAACTTTCCTACCTATGCCATACAGACACACTCATATTTCTAGACAGAACGTGGCTGAGTTCTTCCTTAAAGTGGAAGAAATCAGGGAGAGGAGAAGTTTTAACAGCTCTGAGGGTGTGGGGCTAGAGGCTTAGACCTTTTCTTGGGTCCAAGATTTCTTTCACTTCAGCTGTGTAGATACCTATTGCTAGAATATCTGTCACCTCAGGGGCCTGGGGGCTGCACGGGGAGGGAGCACCAGGTTTCAGCACCTTCAGCTCTGCCCTGTCTTGTGGGTGGGCTGGCTGAGCTGTGCCCAGGAAACTGGTCTGAAAGGACTTGGCAGTCCTGAGCCCTGGCTGCCTGCAGTGCAGTGTGGTAGCTGCAGGAGCAAGACTTCAGCATCTCTCTGAATGATTGTGTTGGTGACAACAGCTCAGAGCAAAGCACCTGTTTGTCTGGGCTGAACATCCTGAATGCAGCATGAACCTCTGGTTTGGTTTGGTAGGTAGGAGAAATTCAGAGGTGAGGTAGCCATCAAAATTTAGCTTAGGCACAGTGGAGTCTGCAGGAGTATCAAATGAAAATGCTCTGTCTCAGAGGAATTCACCTTTGTGTAAGGGATCTCAGTCCCTGCGTTAGGATGTCAATACTGCCCAGATTTGAAGAAGATTTCATGCACAGAGGCAAGTTTTGCTGCTGGTGAATTCACTGGGTGTGCAGAGAAAGAGTAGTTTGGATTTTGCAAGAGTGGATTCAGAAGAGAAAACTGAGCTGTAAGAGAATGTGCTTTGATGTTGATAAACGTGCCTTGTGAAGGCACTAAAAAAAAAGAAAAAGCAAAAGAAAGAAGGATGTTGAAAAGGATGATAAAGCAAGAAAAAGATCCATGGGATTTGGAAGCATTTGAAGAAACCTTTTTATAAAGCTGTGCTAGGCACGTCCTGTCAAATCTCTCCTGCTGTGAGGAATTTTCATGTTACTTTGCAGATAAACTTGTTGAGAGCACGCTGTCTGCCTCCATGGTGACAGAGCGGCGTCTCGAAGGGAACGGTCCTGCATCATCATTTCTCCTTCAGTTCCAGGCAGCATCTGTCACTGCAGAGCTGGGCGGGGAGCTGTGAGTTACACCCATGTCCTCCCTGGGCTGGGAAAGCTAAGCAAAGCTGCATTTGTTCCATTTCAGCCTGACTTTGCCAGGGTTTCCTTTGGAACTGGTTGGGCAAAGCATCATTTGTTCATGAGGGACTTGTTGCTTGACCTAAGCAACAAGTTTTTGTTCCAAAAAACCAGCTCATGATAATCTTTCTAACTGCTGTTTTCTGTCTAAGGTTTGGGAGGGAGGAAGGGAGAAAGAGGTGAGGCTGACATAGGATGTGAGATAACCCAGGTCTGGGGCTGGTCAGGCAGCATGCATGAACTATCAGGCACAAGGAGGAGGGGGGATATGTGTCACCAAGGTCTGGCTTCTGAAAGGTGGAAAGGTAAATGGAATTGTACTTCATGTGCCCTCCAGCTGGTTGGTGCTCCTCTAATGTTAACTTTTAACTCCTTTGAGGAAGAATTAGGTAGAGGAGAAAGAAATCTCAACATCCTTAAGCTCCTGTGTGTTTTGTGAAGAAAGGTATGGAGGAAGAGTGTCCATGGGTTATCCCTTCATAGGCCCTGGTAAGACAGGATTCCAATAAAACAAAGAGAGCCAACCCCCCCCCCCTCCCCCCACACACACATGCATACAAAAGGACTTGGCCTTGAGTCATGTGAAATCAGTCTTTGTTCTTCAGCTCACAGAAATTTTGGGTAGCTCAGCTGAAAATGAGGACGAGGAAAAGGAATAGCAAAAAATGAAAGCAAGAAGATACAAACATATAATAGTAGAGAGCAAGGAGAATATTTTGGATATCAGAATAGATAAAGTGTTTTTCATTGAAAGAGACTGGCAGCTCTGGGCTTTTCCTGCATGTCCTCAGCTCACACCTTTTCCTGGTGAGACTAGCAACTATGCCAGATTTCCATGGCACTGCATTGCAGGGAATAAGGATGCTTGTCTTTACCACAGAGCCATGTAAGCCAGCTGGACATGTGTCTTCAAGGAGGAGGCAGTTCATACCCTGTGTGCCTCTTTCCTGCTCCATCCTTATTTCCCTCACTGTCACTGCACTACCTTGAGAAGTCTGGGGCTCTTTCTCAGATAAAGATTTTGTTAAGATCTGGTAGACATTAACCTTTTTACACTCAGCTCTTCCCAAAGTGACACCCCAGCTCTGTAAGACAAAGATTGTTTTGGTTTGTTTGGTCAGTGGTTGAAAGGCAAGTAACAGCTGACAGCCCTGACTGAAATGTATCCCCTGATAATATTTCTCATCAGAAAATTGGCTTTTTTTTTTCATTAAATGGAATCTTTCTATAAAACAGTGTCGGTTCCATAGAATTCTTTCACTTTTTTCTTTAACAAAAAGGTTTTCACTTTTTTGGTTTTCTTTTCTCTTTTGCTAATTTGAAAATTCTTTCTGTTGTTCAGTTTAAAACAGGAAAAATCCTATGAAATGTTTACCTGACAGAAGTTCTTCACTTTGCTGTTACTTTGGGTTGTAGAACAGTGAATAGGTCACAGCTGCTTCCAGTATAACGCTGGCCACTCAAAGAATAATTCACCTTCACTTAGCCAGTCATATGCTCCAAATACATGAGTGAGGCCATTAGTTTAGTAGAGCTCTGTGTGATTTTGGGGGACATTGCCTTTGCGTTTGTGGATTAAAATCATCCTTTGGACTGCAAGACATTTGAGTTTTGCATTTCTTCTGAGTTTAAATCAGTACCCTGTAGAGGGGGAATGTAGCTACATGAAGGCAAAGGGGGAAGGGAAGGGATATGGCAGAGGATGGGAGGGGAGGGGACAAGAAGAAGGTGAGGATGTGTGGGGACTTTAATGCCGGTTTCATGATTCCTCCAGCTTGACTTTTAAGGGATCAAGACTTCCAATTCTTACAGGATAGTCCCTGAGGCCATGTTAAGTCACCCTTGCAATTACTGTCTTTAAACAGAAAATTTGGAGTGCTTTAAGAGCATATTCCCTCATATTAAGAGACAGTACAGATATGAAGCAGTGTGCTCCAGTGAGCTGGAGTTAACTCCCCATTTTTCCACCTCTGTGACTCTGGTACCAATCTCTGGTAATTTTGCTTTAGCAGCTCGGCTGCGGCGCGTTAACTTCTGCTCTGTGAGGTGAGAATTCGGGTATTGCTGCGGACCACAGCACTCCCGCAGCTGTGCTGAGCTGGGAGGGGCTGCAGCTCCCCCCACATGTCAGACAGAAGTGTTTCAGGCTAAGCCTTTGTGATAAATTAGGGAATGTGGTCAGCCAGAAACAGCCGGAGCGCTGTTTTATTAATCTGCGGGTGGATAACAATAAAAATGATGAAAGATCTAATCAGCTACATTATTACCTGGAGGTTGGTGGGGCCAGGAGAGAACAGGGGTGTGTGGGTGATGCTGGTGCTGGGGAGAGTTCAAAAACAGGGAGAGACAAGAGCATTGTCTTCAAGCACTGTCAGATGGTAAACTGAGGGGTGAAAACCTTGCTAGAGGTAGTACCTTCAAAATTTTAGCCTTCAGCACCCCTTTCTCCTTTGCCATTTTACACATTTTATGGCTTTTTAAATCTGGGACATTTTTTAGCTGACAAGTTGCCCATCAGTGCCTGATGCTCCCTGCCTCAGTTACACCTTCCTCCAGTTCCCTTGGGCAAGGCCATGCCAGGACACCAACAAGACATTTCCTTTGTGTGTGGCAGAAGGTGGGGAGATGGCCCTTTTCTGTAGTGCATTCTACTGGTGTGTCTTGAAATTTTTCTGCAATACTTAGGGGACTTTGATAGAAATTAGAGGGGTTGGTTATTCAGGCCCCTTTGTCATCATTATTAGCTGGAGGGGTGTTGTACATGGTGAGTGGGATGCTTGTGGTGGTGGAAAAAGCCTTTTGTGTATTCTCTGTGTCCCTTTTCAAATTAGGTACTTTTTCTTTTGGTGTAGTAAGGTAAACACAATGCAGGGGAGTCCTGTCTAAGTACCTGAATATGGAAGAACTGGAAGGCTCCAAGCCTCCATTAAAGCTTTGATTTGGCAGCATCACAAAGTCTTGCAGTCAACACATCTGTATGCAAATGCATTATGGGCAGATAAAGAGCCTCTTTTCTTCTCTCTCTGTCATATTTTGCGTATTATTTGCTTACAATTCATGTCTGTCTCGTAGTCTCTGTGGTAAAAGCATATTGAGGAAAGTCATCTCCTTTCCCAGCAATTTTCTCAGCTTCTCTTGATCATTAACATGCTGGAAACCACTTGAAAGAAACACTGCAATTTTTTAAGGGATTTTATTCATTTATTCATCAAGGTTAAGGACCCTGAAAAACTGCTGTCTACATCTTTTAGCACTTACTTCTTTCAAATCTCATATACATTATAGTCCTCAATCTGGAGATCTCTTTTGCTATGGGGTTTTCTCTGCCCGTATCTTCTGTTGCAGTCTGAATATACAATAAACCCCTTTAAAATTAGTTATACTGCTACAGTTGTCAGGAGAACTCAAGTAATCTGATGAATTTAGTAAGAATTCCAGGCTGTGAAACAGACACAATGAAATTCTCTCCTTCAGCCTTCTTGCCTCATTATTAAACCTTCAGTTTATAGTGTGCAGACAGTCGTGCACTATAATTGAGGCTGAATTGCCGTTCTCATTATAAATCCCCTTTTCTCGCGCGCTCATAACTTCTACCAACACATGGGCTGAAACTGTGTGCTCTCACTTTCAGCCCACAGTAGAATATTTAACTCCGTGATCTATGGGCTTTAGCTCTGCTGCCATGCTCTGCTGCCCCATATATTTCACCATAACAAGAGCTTCTCTTGTGGTTAAAATACAAAAGTTGAACATTAGCAGGTGTGCCTGGCGTAGGCACCAGGCTTGCTACTGTATTTTAAGCAGCTGGTGGCCTGGTGGGGGCAGTGGCATTTGCTAGCCAGCCATCTGAGAGGATCAGATTTTCATCAAGACCCTATCTGACAGTTTCAGTAAAAGTTGTCTCTCTGAAGCCTTGAAAAACAGACATTCCTCCCCACTGGCTGGACAGGAATTTAGGTGTTTCCTTCATTCACTGCCCAGAACTTAGATACAGGTGAGATCCAGCAAAACTACCCCCCTGCTTCCTTCTTCTGTGAGGCTGAGGTCTGCAAGCCTGGTGTGAACCTCAGTAGGAGATCCAAAACTGCTGACTGCATCCACTTGCACTCTGAGCAACTCTGTGAAGTCCCCAGTGCCAGGAGCAAGGACCTCCTTTCCTCTCTGCATGCTAGTGTATTCTGACTCCCCTCTGCTTTTCTGCCAGCGCTGGCATGTGGAGGGAAGCACTTGGATGCAGTTCCACGCACCTTGGTATCCAATCCTCTGAGAAAGGGTCAGTTCAGGTGGACAGTTCAGTTCAGTGTTGCATCTCACTCTGCAGCCAAGAAGAGCAGAAAGGAGCAGACTGCAACACCCAAGGAGGAAGCAAAGGTTTGGGGTTTGGGCTTCAGTGCTGGTCTTTGTCACAGGTTTTGTGCATGCAATCTGATGATGCAGTCAGGTCTGATGACTAGAGCTCTGCTGACCCAAACAGTGATGATCTCAGGCTCAGATGTTGGTATTGGCAGCTAGATGGGACCATTTCCACTATAACAACGACTGAAGTGATGCCTGCAATGAAATAAAACAGAATATCTGCAGACAAACCATGGTGCATTGTCCTGTGCACATGCTCACTCCATATCTTGTCCACTCTCCACAAGCAGAGGAAGAGTTCCCCTGCCCAGCTTCTACACATTGACTTCTCCCAAGGTGCTTCATGGAGAAGACTCAAGAGCTGAGCTTTGCCTGAAACTCTTGCTCGGTGTTTGTGGAGAAGAGTGAAATGTGAAAGATAAAGAAACACTAGTATTTATCAAAAGGATTTATGTCAAGAGTTGGTTGTTTGGTTGCTGTTGGTTGGTTTGTTTTTTCTCATATATTTATAATGGGGGGAAGGAGGTGGAGGAAAGACCTCCTTGAAAAGGAATTTGTCATGTTGAGAAGAATGAGGCAAAGCAACAAGAACTTACAGCCAGGGGAACCATGGACCAAGGCCAGTCCTGTCTGAGGACAGGTGGCACTGGGGAGTGGTTTTGATGCCTGCTGTCACAGAGGCCGTGGCTGTTCTAAATCCTTCCCTCTGCCCTTGTTGCCATGGTCCAACATCTCCTCAGGGAGAGAAGATAGGGAGACAGAAGCAGTGAGGGAAGCTGCTGCCATTTATCCCCACAGTTTATTATCAACCCTTTGTTCCTGCAGCAGAGGGGGAACCTCTGCCTGTCTCTGGAAGTCTGGCATCTCATCAGTTTTCCTTGGTCTGTGCTCCAGACTCCGGTCCATCTCCCCCGTGTGTGAGCGTGCCCATGACAGGAACTGAGGATGCAGAAGCACGTGGCAGGACCTGAGGACACCATGGCAGTGTTTGCAGAGCTCATCTGCCAGTGCCTGAATCCCTGCTCTCCTCCAGGCAGATGGCTCAGCTTTCTCACACCTCTCCCCCACTTTCTTTGCTCTCCAAGCACTGCTTGTGGGAGTTGAAAGTGAAGTGACAGAGCCCAAGGGAACGGGGAAAATACAGTCTGTGTCTCTGAAAATGTAAAAGGGACCCTTCTGTGTATTTTGTTCCACTCCTGATACTCATCCCTGTCCCCGGCTGAACTGCTGTGACCAACTGCAGTGAGAATTTTGCTCCAAAAGTGCAGTGGAGATGAGAAAAAACTAAAGAGGTGGGGGAGGGTGGGGTGGGAAATAAAGTGACTCCTATGTTGCTGGTATGGGGAGTTTTCTTTGACATAAACTTTATTTTGGGTGACAAGGCTTAACATCTTCCTTAATGCTGCTTCCTGTGTTTCAGGTCCACTCATTGGAGGCTGCAGTCTCTGGAAGCTGGTGGTGTTCCCCTGTGTGGTACTTGTGTGTTTTGTGACAGTGTCAGGCATCCTGACATTTAGGCAAAGCACTTCCTAGTGCTGTTTCCCTCCTTCCTAGTGACAGGAGGGATGGGCAGGAGCTCTCCAGGCTGTCCTGTTTCACTGGGCTTAGCAGCTTCTTTCAAATCCTTTCCCTAAGAAGTACTTCTGGCAATCACTGTCCAATGTGCCTGGGCTGGACAGGGTTTTAAGAAGTAGGTTGTGTGGAATAAGGTAGCTCTGGGTTTTGCTGACAGAGTTATCCCTAGGAGCCATGTGAAGGTTTTCCACAGCCACCAGAGCTGTTGTGAACTTTAATGAATTTGAAAACCATGACTCAAGCTCGGTCTGTTCCAGAGACAGTGTGTGACAAAGAATCACCTCCAGTGAACATCCAGCCTAGAAAATTAGTATAGGGTGGTTTGGGTAAATCCAAGTGTGTCTCTGTTCAAACACTGTTGATAAGACAATTCTGCTGCTCTCCAGTTTTGACCATCTGATGAAAGCTTACCTGCAGGACAACTAAGAGCACACATTTTAGGCTGAGTGGTTGGCTGGATTTGTGTGTAAGTTTGTAGGTGAGGGGACATAAGAAATAGATCAAGGTATGTGTCAACATAAAAGACAAAAAATTTCTGTGGAATTCTGCTCACCCACCTCTACCTCATTGTTATGTTCAGCCTTCCTCTGATGAGCTAACCAACCTCTGTAGAACAGTGGTAGCAAATGGGAGGGCAGAATATTGTGTGTGTTGTCTGTCAGGCACTGTCACTGAGTTGACCTGAATAGATGTCATGTATTGGTTTTGGTTTTGTTGTTGTTCCTCAGCTTGATTTTAAGCTTTGTGGGCAGCACCATTTTGTCCATGTTCCTGCAGTGAACACGGCACACACAGAGTGTGACAAGTCACATTATGACCACTGGAGAAGGACAAATCTTTCCTGCTGAAATATTTTTCACCAAGTCCATCCTGTCTCCTTCTCCATCCTTCAACTCCTTTGTAATCACTAGTAAGAAAATGCATTTACTTTTTAGCTTGCTGGGCTTAAAGAACTTCATTGCTCGTTGTACATGTCAAGGTCCAAGTGAATTGCTGCAGTACCTGACAAGTCTCAGTTTATGTAAGCAATTCTTCCATCCTGTGCCATTGGTTCTTTTCCTTCACCAAGTTCCATTTCCAATGAAATACTGAAATATCTTGCTAGCTAGAAACTTTTCTGTCAAGTTCTGCTGCTTTTGATTGAACAGTTTTCTCCATTAGAAGTATATATGCTTTCAATATTTTGGCCCTGTCTGGGCTGAAAAATGTAGATTTTGCAGGCTGGATTTTTTTTTTTTTTCTTTCCCTCAGTGTGGTCTGCTGTAGAGGTGTGTGGGAGATTTGGCTCCTTCCTTCTTTCCTGGCAAAGTTCAAGTAGATCAAATTCTACCAACGATGTTCTAACTTCATCTTTACTCCTTCAAATCCCCACCAGCCTCCTGGACTTGACTTTACAAGTCCTTTCATGTCAGTTCAGACTGCAGTAGGCGGAAGTGAAAATTACGGGCCACAGGCAGGGTTCCAAAAAGTGCTCTCTCTCTCTCTCTCTCTCTCTCTCTCTCTCTCTCTCTCAGAAAGGGGCTGGCACCTTTCCACGGGCCTTCATTGTATTTTATAGCCATACTACAGTATTTAACAGCATAATTTAGTAAGTGTCGGTACTCTGTCGTGGAGTGTGGAGAAACTGTCTTATTCAACCCCTGGCGACGTGTGCCGATTCAAATAATGCACCGTGAGGTAAAGTTAATGTTTTCTGGAAATGGAATTGGAGTCAGAAATGCCCTTTTTGGCCATCAGCATAAATATTGTTGTCATTCTGATCGGCAAGCAGAATTCAAAACCTTTTGCCCTTAAAAAGCGACTCTCTCTCATGTTTTAATTAATCCCCCACCAACATATGAAGTAATTAAAGAAAAACAAAGTCCTTGCCATGGATTATATCCTTGCCAATAGTATATCCTAAAAGTATCTGAAGACTTACTGCAATACAAAATTTTACTGAGACTGTTTCTTACCCTTTTGACTATGGCGCCTCTTCATTCATTGTCTGCTTTTAATGCTTGGGGGAAGATAGGTCTGGCTGGGATTCTGGGTTGCCATCTGATTTAGGGATGGGAAAACAATGACTCTTCTGGGCTGTCACAGAGACCATTTCATGTTTACCTCAGCTGTTCAGCTGCCATCTGTGTCTTACTTTGATTACCAGGGAGGTCAGCTGTCAAATGGGGTAGGAGGAGGCAACAGTTGCATAAGAAGCTGGTCAGATATCATCTCCTGAAAAGATTTTAATATGTTCTTCAGACCAGAAAGCTGCAATAGTCCATCATAATTTCGATGAGCCTTACCAGACTCTGTACTTGGATTAGAAAAACCAACAACCCAAACATCAAATCCATGTAAAAATCATTCATCACACTTTCAGTCACAATGTCAGGCCTTTCCTGCAGAACTGGTGCAGTTTGGTTTATGCAGTATTGATTTCTGACTTGTAGCCAGGCTTAAGTTGAAGTTTCCTCTGCCTGTCAGCCAGGGAGCAGTGGGATTTCCCTTAGCTTAAAGCTGAGGATTGTGTCTGGAACGTGTGAGTACCTCACAGATGGCGCAGGTGGACCAGGCCTGGTGAGGAAAGGCAGTGATGGATTATCCCAGGGTACATCTGGGAAACCACCTATTCTCCACTGGGTGCAACTGGAGCTGCTGTGTGGGGCAGAAGAGTTCCTCATAATGTGCACTGAGGTCCCCGTCCCTCTGCATAGCCCAGTATTTCTCTGGGTGACTGCTTTTGTGCTCACCACTCACTCTGCCCACACTGGTTTTCCTTGAAGAGAAACCCAGTCCAGAAAGGAGATGTAGCAAACCCTGGTCCATCTACCAGGCTGGGAAATGGTGAGGAGAGGGCTTGCATTGGTTGCCAGTCCCCACAGCATAGGTGTGATTGTGGCCATACAAATTTACCTGTGTAGCCTTTAATAGCTTTATTTCGTGAGAATAACAAGGGACATACCCAGAAGGCCCAACCTGATCTCAGTAGGAGGCTGGATGAGAAAACCACAGAGGTCCTTCCCAGCAGCACTGCCATGATGGAGGGACTACTCTTGTGCATCTGTCGTGGTAACATACTCACACATCTGTGTACACCTACAACAACCACAGGACCACAGAATCATGAAACATCCCACGTTGAAGAGACCTAGAAAGTCCATGTGGTCCAATTTTTCTTGGTAAAGGGATCTTAGATGAGATGATCTAGCACCCAGTGGAATACAATGGCATGTTGAAAACCTCTAGTGATGTAGACTCTACCACAACCCTGGGGAGGTTGTTCCAGTGATTGATAGTTTTCACTAATGTCTTTCTTATGTTGCGAACAAACTTCTCCTGGTGCAGCTTGCACTTGTTCTCCTTTGTCTTCTCCTGAGTCTCTCCTGTATCTATCCTCTTTGTAGCCACTTTAAATTAATTGCGTAATTCCTCTCTAGCCTTCACCTGAAATTGTCAAAGCAGGCAGGGCTGTATTGTAACAAGAATGAGCTAGTTGGGCAATGGACTCTCTATTTTTGGAAGTGTCCTTTGTAAATCTCAAAACCAGTATGAGGCAAAGGCATATGCCATTTCACAAATGGGTAAAGTGAAGTGATGCAACCCAGAAACGGTGCTGAGCAGCACTGCCACAGGCTAAGCACTGGTCCATAACCTCCTCTCAAGATGGCATGTGGCTTGGTAACTGTCCAGCTCCACCATCTGCAGAGACTGAAACTCAATTGCTGTTAACGAGAATGAAATTATGGCGATATTAGCATAATTAAAATGCGAAGAATCCTAGTTCGGGGATGATTGATACCCCTGGAAAGCTGTGGATGGAGGCAGAAAAGGCAGGTCCAAGAGTGTTGGCTCAGATGTTATTTACCTGCATGATTTCTCCAGGTATGGGGGGGAATGTCCTCAACAAAAAAAGGCAAAAAAAAAAAAAAAAAAAAGCTTAATGTGTCTAGTGACTGGTATTAAATAAATGATGCATGTTGGCAAAGCGATAGATGAGAATAGCAGAAAACACATTGTGAAAGGAACCAGAAGAATTGCTGTCATAAATCTCCCCGAACTATTCCAGCCTGAGAGAGGCTTGAAACTAAGCAGGTTATTAGGAGCATAAGGAAGGGGGCTTTAGAAGAAGCCCATGGCCCTGTAGGTTCATTGACACAAGTTTTGCCCATGTGTCCACCCACTTAGAAGAGGAGAAATACATGGCCAGGGAAAGGAAAGGGTTGTGGAAGTGTGACATTGCCACTTGGGTTTTTTTGTCTCTTGGGTTTTATTTTTTATTTGAGGCAGGTTAAAAGAGCTCCAGGTGTTCTCTCTAGAAAGAAAGAGATTAGAAGGCAACATTAATCAAGTTTACAACATATTCAAACAAGCAGATAAAGAGGAAAGCAAAAAATACCCTGAAATGCTTTTGTAATGAATGCATATTTTAGCTGAAGAATTCACAGGGGTCGACATATATATATGCAAAACTAGGGTTAGAAGACAAAGTGGGATTATTTTCAAAGCTCATAAATAATTTAACTGTTGGAAGAAAAATGCAGAGGTTTCTGTTGATCTTATTGCCAAAGAAATGACTTTAGGCCTGATAAGGCAAAGGGCTAAAGGTGTTTTCACACAGAAGAATGACAGAGCATAGCTGTTTGTCTATTACAGCTTGTCACACCAATCGTGGATTTTATTGGGTAAGAGATGGGCATGTTGGGACATTCTGATATTCTGGCTCCTTTGACACACTAAAATTGCAGTTTCTTGTTGACTTTTGTAAGGTGTTCACTGAAAACCATTGTAAATGTTCCCATTAACTTATTTTGCTGCAGAAAGAGGCCATTGTTGAATGCTTTTCACAACACCAGTTGGAAATTCATGGGAGGAGCTTTATAAAAGACCAGCCACTGGAAGAATTTGTGGACCAGTGTGCCTTCTTCACTGGTGTTTCCAGTCATGGTGTTTCCATGGTGTCACCATGAAAATGGTGCTATTTCACAGCGACCGGGCAGGTCATACAAGAGCCCAGTGATCTGTTTAGCACGGGCAGTGCTGCACGCTACCCCCAGATTCACTCAGTCTCCATACCTGTCACACTCTGCATTAGTCATGCAGTGAAATGGCTGAAGATCTGAAAGTCTCTGATCCATACCATTTCCATTCTTGACAGGTGATGCTGACCAATACCTGTCCCTCTGGCTTGAATTCCAGTTTTGTCCCTCTTCTATATTTGTCTTTGAATTCGTATTTCCAGAGAGTGGGAGAAGCTGGATTGACACCCTTTGAGTCCTGCTTTCCTGTGGCCTCTTGGCCACACCAGCACACCTCAAGCCTGTTGACTGGGAGTCACTGCTGCTCAGTTCAGGGTGGAGGTGCACAAGAACACTGGCACTTCTCTGCATGCGGAACCCAACCATGTGTGCCCTCTCTGAGGCTGTTTCAAATAGTGAGTACAACCCATGGCTAATCTGTTCCACTTCCCACTTCACTTGGCTTCTCTCAGTCACTACCTCCCCGATCAGATTTGCTGGTTTCCATCTGCACAAAGCTGTTTCCTAATTTAGCCAGGTGTAATGCTTGGCCATCACCACCCGCCGTCACCTATGGGACAGGTGAGGCAGCTCTGCATGCTCAGGCGCTGGAGGACCAACCACTGAGAAGTGACATCTCACTCTTTTCCTGGGTCCCCAGCTGAAAGTACAACAAAAAAGCACCAGCTGGGCTTGTGAGCAGTGATAGGGACCCTGCTGATCCAGGACCACCAAAGACTTCACAAGATCTGGGTGGAGGCAGATCATTGTCCAGTCAGGCCAAGTTTGTCCTCTCATCTCATCTGCAGACTTTTGCCCGCTGTTCTTCACTGTTTGTGGTTTGTGGGGAGGAAATGCTCCTTTAAACCTGGTGTGTGAAAACCTGTGCTAAAATTTGGCATTTGGTTGTATCCATCCCTGCATGGAAGGACAAATTCCCCAGTCTCTGGTTAAACTGGATTTGAACTGTTATTAATTCAGGGCAATGTGTTGCATTATGTGGATTCCTTACTTCTAGAAAAAATAAAACACCTTAGATGTTCAGTATTTCACTCAAACTCAGCCCCCTCCCAGCACTGCAAAAGCTTGGTAATCAAAGAGAGAAAATACTTAGTAAAGCTTTAAGGTCAGTCTTTTAGGCTGGAAACTGATAAAGGTGTAAATAAGTCAGATACAGGACAGCTCTGGCTTAAGCTACAGAGCTTAATCTGTACAGCCAGGTAGCTCTCTAGCTCTTTATCCAGGTTTGCCTCAGGTTGTTCTATACAACCAGGACAGAACAGGATTTTTGGCTCAGTGGGATGCAGAGGCTGGGCAGAGGAACTTGATGACTGTTCCCATGCATAGGTCAGCCTGCTCTCCTCAGTTTTCTATGTGTCTCAGTCTAAATCTCATATTTCCTCTCTTATCCTTGGTTGCTTTCTGCTAATCAGCTACCAGAGCTGTGCACAGGGACTCAGACGCTCTTTGGCATTTGGGCTCTGGAGCACAATTAGAGGTGTGTGGGATAGCTGTCTGGGAGAGTTGGGTCTAGAAGGGAAAGTGTCTCATATCAGTCTCCTGGTTGCCAGCCCTCAAAACAAATCAGCCTGCACCCCAGAGCAGCCAAGATCTGCTGCGCTTGTGTGACTTGTGGTGCAGAGTGTAGTTTGATGGTTATTGTGAGAAATCTGTGTGGTCCTGCATGTGCTAGGGCTGCTACAGGAAGCAGCAGCAACAGTGGAAGGAGTTAAAACAAGGATAATTTGGGCTGACACTTTTCATCTGTGCTTGTGTGCCATTGTAACAGTGGCTGGGGGCTTCTATTGGCTTGGCTTAAAAAAGACATTGCTAATGTCTAACGCTTGATGACAGATGGTTCACCAATGCTGCTAGGCCCATTGTCTCACTTAATAGCTCTTTGTTCTAGCTGAAAGAAGGTAATTGTTTCTTGTAGGAGTTGGTAGGAGGATCTGTGTACACTATGCATTCTGACAACCCTTCCAGTTTTGGAGCCTGCTCTGTAGCTCGCTGAAGCAGAATCATCTCTCATCCTCTGTAGGAGGGAATCACAAAGGAGGCATCACAGTCATGATGCCTAATTTGTGGGTGTTTTGCTATCTGGTAGGACTCACCACACTGAATTAGGCAATTGCATTCTCTGTACTGTCTGTGGAAGAAAATAAAATATGTGATCAGATGTGCCTCAAAGGGTGAGGAGAAATTTAGAGCCTCTCTCTCTCTGTGGTGGGGGGGAGAGGTACCCATTTTTGGGATGTCAGGCTGAGGTTCCCCACTGGGGAGAGTTTACCTACGCACTCACCAGCTGATTGCAAACCTGCATGTTTGTACCTCTTCTTTTTGAGTGCTGAAAGCAATAGCTGCAACCCAGCAAGTACACCCCAAGAAAATGGGGTGTTCTCATGGAGGGGCAGACTAAGGAGTACCAAGGTGAGAGCCAGTGTCCTGTACAATATGTATCGTATTCAGGAGTGGTGTTAGGAGCCTGGGTCTCCTAGGAGAGGTTGTAGAGTCACCCACTTCCTGATGCCATTTCTATTTCCACCTTTCTAAACAAGATGAGGCAGATCAATGAGAGGAGTTGTGAACACCTCCCTGGACTGACCTACCATTTTATAATCAGGACCATCTTCTGTGTCACAGGAGTCTCAGAGGGCAAACTTCATCTGGATGGGGAAGAATCTGAGCCTGCTGTTCTTGTGTCTCATGTGAATGTGCTGTGCCCTGCAAGGCTGCTGCTTACAGTGGGAGGGCATGTGCTTACCTACACCTGTGCAAGGAAACACCTTCCCCTGCCTTGCTTGCTGGAGGTAGTCCATGCCAAGTTCAGAACTTACCAGACTGAGACCCAGAATTCAGGATACCTCATGAATGCCACAGTGAGAGGATGTTTGCTTCGAGGGTGTTTCTTGCCCCCAGCATTCGTTGTGTGTTTACCAGTGCTGATGTTACAGAGGTTCCTCAGAGGCAATGTGGGGAAGGTTTCAGATTGTGTGGGTGTTAACGGCAGCTTGCACAATGGTGAGGGCAAGTGTGCAGAGGGATGAGGTTCTGAGCAACCTGATCCAGCCCCTGCTTCCTGCAGGAGGGTTGGACTAGATGACCTTTAAAGATTCCTCCTAACTCAAACAATTCCATCGTTCTATAAGACAGCAGAGTGACCTCATACCCTTAATAAATGAAACACAAGGGCTCTGACTTGGAGCCTTCTGAGTGTGTTTTGGGGATGTGTTTAGTGTAGTGATAGAGGAGCTGTGGTATTGAAACCGGCTTTAAGAACTGATTTCCTCAACAAGTAGACAGCAATGCTATTCCAGAAGACATTTTCAGGCTCAACAGTTGGCTGCCTTGAGTTTGCAGCCTATTCCTGTTTCATTGGCTCTGGACTGGCAGGACAAGTCAGGCTGTTTCAAATGAGCTTTTCTAAGGGGCATTACTAAGGAAGAGCATCAGCAGCTTCCCTCTGCAAGTGGTGCAGAGCACAATCTTGCACACTGTTGCACTGAAGCCCCTGGTGATGAGTTTCCCCATCTGCCAATCCCCCTGTGATGTGTGAGTTATTTCTGGGATCACAAACACCTTTCATGGTTCTACACCTATGGGACTGTCGCTGCCCCCAGGTCATATTTGGGACTGGGAGAAATATGCTGTTGGAAACTGAAATGTTGGAGGTGGAGGAGTCCTGACCTTGCTTTGCAAGGACATTTCCAAACATTATTTTTATATTTGTTATAGAAAGGGAAAACAGGCAGAACTCTGAAGCCTTGTTCAAAGTCCTTATTATCTTTCAATAAATAAAGTTTTTTAATGGACATCTTCCTGGAGTAGGAATGGGATGAAGGTGGGAAGAGGAATTGTTTCACCTTGTATGTGCAAAGGGTGAGTGGCTCAGTGCTTATGTCAAGAAATGCTGATATAGAAAAGTGACTCCAGGAGGGTATGAACTGCTTTCTTAGGGACATGAAAATGTCCTAACCTAATTGGTTGAGGTGTCCTCATGGAACTCCCCAAAGAATGACAGCAAACCATGCCCTGTTCTTGTACCAAAGATTGCCTTGAACTACTCATGGTTATAGGACTGAAGTTTACTGTAATCACAGTGGTACCCAGGAGCACGCTGGTGAAAGATGAACTTTTGACCTTAAAACCTTTTAATGTAATGTGACTTAGCAGCTACAAACTAGAGAGAGGAGTCAGCATCAGACATGCAGTGGCTTTTGAACCTCTGTAATACAGTGTTCTGTGTGCTGGTGCACACAGATGTGCAGCTACAGGCTTTCAGGTAGACCTGGTCTCTCTCTTCATTTCCATTGCTTCAAATTGGGATGTTTCTTTGGATAATGGCTTGCCCTATCAACACAGCCCCATGCTGAAGCAGGTTTGTGCTGCAATTTGTTTTGCTTTGCAGCACCTGCAGTGGAAATGGATGAACTTTTTCTGGGGAAAAGCATGGAGTCTCTGTAAGACAGGCACTTAAACCAGGGCTGGTATGTCTGCACAGCCAAGAGAAGGGTGTTTTAACCAGCTGTTAGACCCTGTCTGCATTTGTGCTTCAGCCTATTGTGTTCTAGTCTGTGCCTGTAGCACAGCCAGAGAGCTGAGTATGGCAAGTACCCATCACTTGGTTTAGGCAGCAGTGTGGTGACAGCTGTGCTTTATTTCCCGGCACACCAGTGTAAAAATGAACCTCCAGCAGGCTGACAGCCTTGTGGTGCTTTCCTATTCACTGGGGGCTGAACTTGGAGATTTCACAACTTCTTGAGCTTGCAGTGTAATGCATGGGCATGACCTGGGAGAAAGGACAGTACCAGGCACGGTATCTCTTGTGTCACTGGTTGTCCCTGCTTGTCCTCACATCCAGTTTCCCCACTCCAGTAACCCCAAAGGTTTCCCTTCAAAGTGTAACATTTTCGGGGTATTGACCTAAGTCAGAGTCATCTTTAATAGTGTTTTCTGGTCTCCCTTTGGGAGCTGATTGCCCTCCAACACTGGATATTTAATATGCTGTATATTGCAGGGTACCTGAAACAAGACGAAATCTTGTCTCACAATCACCAGTCAACAGCCCCCAGCTGTATCTCATTGGCCAGAAGTGTTCCCAGCTGGATGCCCCGGGGGTGCAGCCCATCCTGCTTGGATGACAGGGATGTGTTCTTGCAGATCCACCAGGATGTGACTCATACTGCAGAGACACAGCATCTACCTCGAGCAGGGCAGGGAAGAGCTCTGGGGACACTGAAGGTCACAGAGGAGGGTATGGAAGGTAGCCTGGGAAGTGGGGAGACAATCAGGCAGCATCTTTTAGTTCTCCCTTTGCTATGCCCATTTGGGAAATTGAGTCTTCCCTGTTTGTTGTGTGGTTTTCTTCCTTCAAGTAGTGATTTTCTTCAGTCCTCCCCCACATTTTATTCTCAACCTGGCCCAGGTAAGAGGCCATGCTTTTGTCTGTTCATCCCTGCAGCTCAGGATAGGACCCTGAATAACCTTTGGAATAGAAACCTCTTCTAACTAGAAATCTAGTCCTCATTTTTTCTTTCAGTGGCATCTGAGACCAGTTCCCACATTTCTAGCCTACTCTGTCCTCTGCAGAGCATCTTCTCTGCTGAAAAGCAGGGATAGGTTTGTACATGCAGTTCTGTATTTGCCTTTACCTTTGGAAGAAAAGCAAATACTGACCGTGTTCCCTCCTTGTATTCATAATCTTATTTATCTTTCATTTATTTCTACTGCCCTGAACAGACCTAAGTAACTGATAGTATTAATAATAGGAGTTTCTACTTACAGAACTCCTTCCTATAGAGTTCAAATTATAACAAGCACATTGGTCTCATTTAGAGGTAGATTTAGCTGGTGCAACTTGTCCAAATGCAGATGTGGCTGCAAGAATCAGGGAGAAAATGCAAAGTCTCCTGATCTCAGCCCCAGCCTCAGCTCAGCTGATCTGGTTCAGCCATTTCAAGGGAAAGGAAAATAACCGTTCAAAAGACAAGATGTGAGGGATGCTGAGGAAGAAATTGAGCCTCGTCTCTGGAGACTGCTGAATTTCACAGGGTTTTCCCAAAGCAGCAAAAGGAGCAACGTCCCGAGCTTTGGCCTCTATACTGATCAGCATGAAAAAACCATGAGCGTGAAATCAAACAACAGGCTTCAAATGGGAGCTACAATGACACTAATTTGTATGTACCATTATTTGATCTTCTAACCTACTAGGTTTAAGGTAAACCACTCTGGAATATCAAGCAGACATTAAATGAAACAGTGTCATTAATTCAATCCAATGAGATACGTTTTATATAACAAAGGGATTTGTTCTGATACTCAAACAATGTATATTAATGAAAGAGTCGAAATAGATTCATTTTGTTCTCAAAGCAAACACATTAAGAAAAGCCATCAAGAAGTAAAGAACACGGCTTTTTTTTTTTTTTTTTTTTTTTTTTAAACTGTGCTTTATTTAGGGCTAAGCTGGAAAGCGTCATTCAATAATTACAGAAGATTACAAGGAGTTTTAGGGAATTGAGAGTGAAAGAGCAGTTGTATGGAACTGCAGCTGCGTTACACATCTGTACTTCCTAGCTGTGGGCTCAGTTTGCTTCAGTCCTTACTCTGGCAAAATGCTCGTTATATCCCCATGAGAGTTTTGGAAGAGTAAGGACTGCACGGTCAGGCCCAATATGTAATCAAAATTAACATTAAAAAAAAAAAAGAAAAGAAACCAAAAAGGAAAAACAACAAAGAACGAACGTTCGAGATCAAGATAAAAAATGCTGAGAAAAACAAACAAGAGCATTAACCAAAACCAAGAGAATAACCAAATAATAATCAAAAACAATTATCACACTGCTCAATTGATGCAAACAAGTGTGAGTATTATGTAAATCAAGTTTTAAGACTGTGAAAATAAATTATAATAAATATGATATTCTTTAAAATATATGTGTTCTTAAATAATTCATTGTTTTTTCTGAGTCAGATTTTTTAAAGCAATGTCTTATTTTTAACTGCTCTAAAGTCATTTACCAAAGATAAATATCGTGCTTTCATTAAATAGTTTTCCTTGTTTTTTCTCTATCATTACAATTAAAAGTCCTACAAAATATGCAAATTTATTTACAGAAAACAGAGCCAGCATCTTTTTTTTTTTTTAAACATCCCCCTGTTTTTCAAAATTCCTTGTAAACAGTTTCAGAAATTCTTCAAAGAGATTGTTTCTTTAGTTTACTTTTTATGTTTTTTTTTTTAAGGTTTTTTAGGTTTTTAGTTTTTTTTTTTTTTTTTATTTTTTTTTTTTTTTTTTTTTTTTAAGTTTTTTTTGGTTTTTTTTTTTTTTTTTTTTTTTTTTTTTTTTTTTAAGATTAAGGTACTAGGCTAATCCCTTGCCCTGAAGGTTTCTAGAGCAAATATGGAAGCTACTGAAGCATAGGATGATGGGAATTTTGCGGACAGCAGATCATGAAGACATGAAGCGTTTAGCTGTGTTTTGTTCAAGTTAGAACTAACATCTGATAAAAAGACAGCTGTTTTTTTTCTTTTTTTCTTTCCCGTTTGCATTGTCTACAGAATTGAGTCTTGTCTTGTTTATTTTTTAATAGCTGGAATGCTTGCAGTTAAAAAAGCTGCCAAAATAGCCATTTTTCTCCTTTTTCTCCTTGATAAATAACAGCATCCAACAGCAATTGGCAGAGAGTAGGAATTTATGCTCAATCTAAACTCTACAAAATTACAGTTCTACAACATCTTTGTTTTTAGCATTAACGCTAACTTCTATGTAGTATTTTTTTTTGCTTTTTTGTTTTTTTTTATTTTTATGTTGTCTAATTTTTTTTCTATTATATAGGTATTTTAAACTTTCTTTTTTAAATTCTGTACAACTATTAGGATTTTAAATGGGGAGAGTTAGAAGCATTTACAAACCTTTTTGTTTTCCATTTAATATCAACCATCTTTCCTTTCTCTTTTCTATGCCTTTTTCTGTACTTAATTATGTATTTATTTATTTATTTTTTTTGCTTTTCATAGATATCCATCTTACCTGTCTTTAACAACGCAATCTTTGCGTATTATACAGAAAACCATATGAAAGCTTCATAGACTCTAATTAATGTATAACCAAAGAACCTCCCAAAGTATCAAAGAACTATTATCTTGCCATTTTAAAAGCATTTAAGCATTTGTAATTTTTTTTTGTGTTTTTTTTTGGTGTTTTTGTGGTTTTTGTGGTTTTTTTTTGTTTGGTTTTTTTTTTTTTTTGTTTTTTTTTTTGTTTTTTTTAGGTTTTACATATTTCATATAATCACTCTCAAAAACTGTTTTAGGAACAGCTCAGAGAAAAGGAAAGAACTTCCATATTTTACATACAGCTACAAGTCTGCGGTAAAAAGTTTTGTCCTTTGGTCCCTATATAGCTAAGGAATGACAGATAAAGATGCTCAGTGACTGTTACCATGGGTCTCGCATGGTAACCGCATCCTTGGTGGCAAACAGGCACTCCTTTGCCAGAATCCAGGTTTGCATCTCCTGTTTGAAGAAAAGCCGCTGTGGTGATATCAGTGTCTCTTCAGAAATCCCGGTTCATCTTCCTCCTGCTCTGATTTTACTTTATGTGTTTGTTTGTTTTCAAGCGCATGTCCTTCGAAGTCAGCAGATGTGATACTTTTCTTGAAGAAATGTTACAGTCTAAACAATCAAAGAGAGAATAGGTCTGAAGTCTTCAGCTTGACTGATATTTGCTGATATGTCAAAGATGTAATCCAACAGTTCACTTTTTTTTTTAATATATATATACTTTTTTTTTTTTCTAAATGTGGCCCATTCAGCTGCTGCCCTAAAAAATGAAGAAGATCATTGCAAATTAAATCAAAAAGGGGAGGGGGAAGTAGGGAAGGTGTGGGGGGGAATATTTGAGACAGGAGGGGGGGAAAAAAGACCTAAAAATGAAAATGAAATTAAAATCAAGCCTGTTCTTTTGGGCCCAATCCTGCTCCCGTTGAAAGTAATGGATGTTTTCTTCTCCCTTCAATTGGGACAGGATGGGGCTTCTGCTTTGGTGTTTTGCTTTTGAAGGCCTTGGCTCTGATTCTGCTCCCACTTAACATCAACAGAAGGATTCCCCTTGACTTCAGTGGGAACTGGATCAAACCCAAAGTAAGCAAGGTAGTCACGATCATGATAAAGAAAAACACAATTGTTCCTATTAGTAATAATAATAGTAATATTAATAATAAATAAAAATAAAATTAGGGCGTGTCTATGTAAATCTGTATCACTACACACGTGAAGACAGCGGCATTTTAATTATTTTTAAGTGCCGCTCTGCAACGCCAGATCACAATCTTGCTGGTCAGGCTTTTGTAGGGTGAAAGGCATCAGGAAAGGGGATATATAGTATATTTTAATGGGGTGCCATCTTTGACAGTGTATGAGCTTTCTGTGGAGACGTAGCTGCCAATAACATCTACTCCTTTGTGAATGTCAGAAAGTAGGACTTTGAACAGGCAATTTACAGGAGGTTAAATAAAAAAGACTGTTGGAACAAACTTTTTTTTTTGGGAAAAAAAAAAAAAAGGTAAAGCTAACATTTCTTAAATAAAAAAAATTATTTAAAAAAATATAATCATGATCCGACTAGGCTTGACATTTAAGTAGGATGCTTAATCATTAAGGATTAGCTCTTATCTCCTTCTAGCAAGCAGGTTCTTCTTATACACTCGGTGATTTATTACATCAAGAAACTTAGAAACTGCAAAAGGTCCACTCTGGTGGAAAAGTGTCATGCGGAATATCAATCCATGCTGGCAGGTTTTCACACTGTTGGTTCAACAAACAGCAAACCGTACACAGCAGTCTAAACAATTACAACACCAAAAATAATAATATAATAAAAAAATAAAAAACACTCGTCAAGGACCCTTTTTCAGTTGTAAACAAAAAGATGCATTTTGGTTTTTGATCTGGATGGGTTTTTTTCCCACTCAATCCCTCCCTCCCTCTAAGCAATTAATTTTTGCTGGAGTTGCTGTAATACGGCACCTTAGAATTAGGAATTCTTGAAAAGACATACAATGAGGCTTTTCTTGGGGTTGCTTTTTTTGATTTCTATAGTTTGCAAACTACCATTACTATCATTAGTCTTTTTAGTTTTGATTTGGTTTTTCCATTTTTGTTTTTTGGTTTTTTTGTTTTTTTTTTTTAATTTTTAGAAAGTGATTTGAAATATCCTAAGGGGGAAAAAAAGGTGTCAATTGAAAAAGGCCCCAATTCTCCGGAAAAAAAAAAAAATCACATGATTTTCAGTGCAAAAAATTAACCACACATTTTTCTCTCTACATTTTTTTTTTCCAAATTATCTGTAGTTACAACAATCCCATTTTTTTTCTAAAGAATTAGGAATCCATCTTTTTTTTTTCCTTCTATGTGACATCTAAAGAAGCATAAAACGCTGACGAGAAATCAAACGACAAATAAAGAAACCACTGCAAGCACCAAAAACAAAACGAAAATGAGCACAGCAAAAAATTGTGGCAGCACAAAGTCAAAAAAGGCACATGTGATCATGACTGGCCAATCATCAACTGATACAACATCCAAGAAAAATGCTTCAATCACGGCACCTGCACGAAACTTGACGGCATGTCATGCAACCAATTCTTAGCTTGTTACATGACGCCATCATGTCACACTTTCAACTTCGAGTTGATTTGAACTTACGGCCTGGGGAACTGTATTCTCCACTTTCATGTCATTACGAGAACTTTTTTCCTAGCTCAGCGCGAGACTGTGGTGGATTTGACTGGCTCTTGGTTGGAATTTGATTGAATGACAAAAGAAGAAAAGATTTTTTATATATATATATTTATATATAGTGTGGAAAAAGGGAAAGGTGGGGAAAGAAGATATATATAAAAATAATAATTAAAAAAAATGTTACAAACACAGCATCAATTAAAAATAATTTCTAATGGAAATACTTGCCATTAAACTATAGAAAACGAAACAAGAATGAGTGCAAAACAAACCAACTGAACGGAAAGAAAAGAAAGGAAAAGAAGAAAATAAGGAAGAATTAAAAAAAAAAAAAAAAAAAAGGATGGAGAAGGCCTAGCCAGAGACACACATAAAACACACACTTAAATGTGGACACACGGTCAACAGCGAACAGGAACAGAGCGTGATGCAGCGGCTGTTGAGGAGAGCATGCACTGAATGGATGAGCGCAGACACAGATCGGTTTGCGGAGTCTGGAAAATAAAAACATTCACTGCCAACCAGAATGCTTTTGTTAGCACCAGCCTTCCCCGCACCACCCCCAGCCTCCTGGGCTTCGCTGGATGGCTGGCCAGAGTCCTCCGGGAGCCTCTCCCCTGCCTCGCACCGACTCCGGAGCAGGTACCACTCTGATTTGGTTTACATCCCAAGTTTAAATTCATGGGGGAGTAATAGGCCAAGAACTGCTTTGGCTACTGAGAATAAATAAATTTAAAAAAAACCCCAAACAAACAAAACTACAACAACAACAAAAAAAGAAAACTGAAAAGGAAAGCAGCTACTGGTGGCTGCTGCATGTCCGTTTAGCAGTTCACAGGATGGTGGGCTCTGAAACAGCAATGCTGGTATGGTGTGGGAAGCAGACTTGTAGGAGGATTCAGATGATACAATGGTCCCTAAATCAGCATCATTAAAAGAAGGACATTTGCTCCTTTGGTATTTAGCTCTGGCTTGAATTGAAAAGATAATGGAAAACAAAGGGTAAGAGAAAGAGCAGAAGAGAAGGGAAGAGAAGAGAGGGGAGAGGAGAGGAGAAAAGAGAAGAGAAGAGAAGAGAAGAGAAGAGAAGAGAAGAGAAGAGAAGAGAAGAGAGAAAGCAGAAAAGAAAGGGAAAAAAGAGAAAAAAACAAAAAGAGAAAGGAAAATAAAAAGCAAAGGAAAATAAAAAGCAAAGGAAAATAAAAAGGAAAAGGAATAAAACCTTCCAGGGATTGGTTGCTACAACCTATAGAAATGCCCTGTTCCTATCCTGTGAAGGAAAATGTCCCTTTACTGGCCCACGGAGTTTTGCCTCGGTAAACACCAAAAATCACTGCACACAACAATACACTTGTCTCAGTCAGCAGCTCTGCACCCTGTTCCTCAGGTATTGCCTTTCTGTCCCCTTGGCAGGGCTCATATCTCTCCTTGCAGCCTATTTCTGAAAAGTCACTGCACACGAATGAAATTTCACCTCGTGTTGGGATGTCACAAGAATATTTTTGGCAGTTCTTATCCTGAAGTCATGCATGCTGGCTAGCGAAAATTCTATCCCTAGCTTTCTGTTTGTTTGACTTGGGTTTCTTTACTGTTTCTGTGAACTGAAACATGCTTTCTTGGCTACAGCAGTTGTGCTTAGCTGACAAGAGATGATGCTGAACTAAGCCCCTGATCTGAGCTCTGGCTTCAGCTCCACACTTTTCCCACAGTTGGATGCTGCCTTGGTTGCAGCTTACTCCTTCTTGATGGCCTGGCCCCAAAGTCTTGCCCTTTGATGATCTGGAAGTGTCAACCTGAGCTTCCTGGGGTTTGACAAAGACAATAGACTGGTACCCCCAAGGCAGATGCAAGATCTGTGTCTACAGCTATTTCACAACCCAAGATGGGGAAACAGTCCTTTTGAAGATGGCCCAGGGAAGAATTGTTGTCATTTGTGTCCCTAGATACCCAAGAGCAAATAGTGTCAGCTGTATGGCTCCTGGAAGAGGAAAAGATCTCTGGCATCCCTCTTACCCCTCTGGGCTTTCTGGCCATGTCATAACACAGGAAAACAAGCAGCTGGGGAAGGAAGGAGAGCTGTCAGAACCATCACAGCAAGGCCTGTGTCTTTCCTTACCTCAGCTGCACTAGCAGGAAAAGGAAGGGTTAACAAGCTTTGATTCAATGAATGGAGGGCAGAGGAAGCAACAGGAATAGGAGAGATCTGGTGAAGCTGACAATATCCTGCTCTATTCCTCGTAAGTAGCAACAACACACGTCTCCTGTCTGGGGTTGGAATACGGGATAGCACCAACTGCAGGATCAGGAGTGGAGCTTAGTGGGTAATGAGTTTACACAAGGATGCTACACCCAGGCAACTGTCAAGCTGGGGAAAGGTTCTTTGCTATAATTTTACTAACGAAAATATTTAATGCGCAGAGTGGGAAGGATGGGACTGGTCAATCAGTGACCACTGCTTTGGAGGTGTACTACCATCCCTCTGCCTGTCCTCCACAGACACCCTCAGACACACACACACACACACAAACATATATATGTACAGATGAAGGATTAGGACTTGCTGAGGCTAAAAAAAACAAAAAAAAAACCCAAAACAAAACAAACAAAAAAAAAGCCACTTTAAAATATTCTTTCATGCCAAAGTGACATGTGGTAATCCTGTCTGCCTAACTTGGGTCTGCATTTCAAGCACCAAATGAAGCTGCTCTTCTAACTAGGGGTCTGCAGCAGCTACGTAGTCAGTGGACAGGAGAAGACACTTTGATAGTCTCTAGGGACATGCCTAAAGTCTTGTTCCACTGAGCAAACCACAGCCAAATAAATCTGGTAAATGTCCAACATTTTTTTTTTGGAAGCAGCAAGTGCCTAACATCCTGGGGCTGTTCTCCTTGAACACTGGGGAGAAATAAGGAATTGAGGTCCTAATGATGGAATTCAAGGTGCAGACATCCTCATCTGAACAGATCACTCTAGGACAGCATTAGTGGAGACACACAGGGATTTTAGGTCCCAATTCACTCACGCTTAGGAACTGTTTCAGATAAGACTGTGAGTCATGGGCAAAATGAACCAGTATCTCTTTCATGGTTATAATGAGGACCTTGACTGACTTGCTGTGAAGGGAATAGTTACAGTGTAGGTCTGTACCATCAGGGGAAATGAATCTCAGTTAAAGCCTTGGTTAGACAAACATAAATCTAGTCATGTCCTTGCAACCTGTGCTGTCAGCACAGTAGTCCTATTGCTACAAACACCTCTGTCACAGTAAAGCTTTTAACAGCAGTTTCTGTCTGGACTGTGAGGATAAGCTCTGCATTTTGGGAGATGGGAGACACTCATTGCCCTTGTAGTGTGGTACTGGGTTCTGAGGGAGCTGGCAGAGGTGCTCACTAAGCAACTCCATCATTATCAGCATGCTTGTTAACCAAAAAGGTCCCAGCTGATGTAAGTTAGTCAGTGCAATGCCCACCCAAAAGAAGGGTTGGAAGGAGGATCTAGGGAGCTATAGGTCAGTCAGCCTGACCTCAGCACTGGGGAAGCTTATGAAGCAGTTCAGCCTCAGTGCCATCATGCAGCACATGCACGACAACCAGGGGAGCCGGCCCAGCCAGCACGAGTTCATGAGACAGGTCCTGCTTGGCCAGCCTGATCTCCTTCTGTGACAAGGTGATCCACTCAGTTGATGAGGGAAATGCTGGGAATCTGTCTATGTGGACTTCAGTAAAGCCTTTGACAGCATCTGCCACAGCGTTTTCCAGGAAGAACTGACTGCTCATGGCTTGGATGGGTGCACTGTTGCCTGGGTAAAAAAAAGGATGATGCTTGGGCCCAAAGGGTGTTGGTGAATGGAATGACACCCAGCTAGGGCTGGTCAGTAGTGGTGCTCCCAGGGCATAGCTCAGCAGGAGGCTGAGGGAGACCTTATCACTCTCCCTCTGAAAGGAGGTTCACACTGGTGGGGGTCAGTCTCTTCCCCCAGTAACCAGTGACAGGGCAAGAGAAAACAGCCTTGGGTTGCAAGGAGTGGTTTAGATTGGTTATTAGGAATAACTTCTTCACTGAAAGGCTTGTTGGGCACTGGAACTGGCTGCCTTGGTAAGCTGTGGTGTCACCATTCCTGGAGGTATTTAGAAGAGGCATAGGTGAGCTTAGAGCCAGAATTTAGTGGTGGACTTGTCAGTGCTGGGTTAATGGCTGAATTTAATACTTTTACAGGTGTTTTTACAACCTAATCTGTACTATGATTCCATGATACCCTTCCAGCAGGTAGATGACCCGAGAGGGGTGTGCAAGTGGCACAAGCCTGACACTCCCTGACTATCTGGTGAGTGCCACAGGAGCTGTGGCTTAGCTATATTTGCTAAGCAGCAAATGCAGCCAGCTGCAGGTACAAGTTTGCTCTGTGTCCTTCACAGGACCACACAATTGTGCCAACACTGCCACCACCGTGGTGGGCTGCCAGGTTGGGTTCTTCTTCCACTGCAGAAATCTACTGCCTCCAGTTCCACATAATTTCTACTGTGTCTCTCCCCTGAGTCCTTAGTAGTCAAGTCTCCACTGACCATCTCTAGACCTTTTGCCTTGTCTTAGAGGTAAGAAACCTCTCCCTGATGAAACTCAAAGGCCACCACTTCTTCCAGCAGGAAAGTGGCAGCCTCCTGTTCTCGCGCTAAGTCTCTGATCATGGCATATGACAACTTCTTCACCTTTACACAACATATATTAAGCTCTATTTACACACATGTGTGCCTTTGCACCCAAAACTGCAGTCAGAATCCTGTCCACCTGTCTGCTGGAGCCTGTGGCCATGTACATCTACTGGAAGGAACTGGAGATGCTTTTGCTACCTGTGGTAGACCTTCACAGCTATTGCCTCTGAAGCTGATCAATATTATTAAAACTCCAGCCCGTGTTTTTCTCCCCTGCCTTTTGTACCGTTTCTATAGCAATTTCCCTCTCTGTTTTTTGCCTCTAGTGCTGCGGGATGGCTCTGCTTTCCTTATGCCTCAGACCTCCTCTTCACTGTATCCCAATCCAACCCAGAGAGATTCCCCCCCTCCTCCATCTCCTGCCCGGACTGTCTGGCAGAGGTGGAAAATGGAGGCAGGGCTCTCCAAAACAGACTCTATCCCTATGACAACCGCTGCTAAGGCTGTGTGGTGAGCCCAAGATTAGGAGCCCAAAGGTGTTAGAGTGGGAAGGGCAGAGTGGTGAAGGGGACTTTGCATCCATGCTGGGATTAAAAGAAGCCTGATGATTTATACCAGACATCAACACATTTACCTGGACTCTTGGGGTGCTATTTTTAGTGGAGGGGGGGAGAGGAGGGAAGGTGGGGAAAGAGTATTTTTGTCAGATGCTTCAGTTCTCACATCTGAAGGTTAAAAAGCAGACAGATTGTATATAAGAATCTTTATATACATGAAAATGCACACCAACATATCCATATGTATATGTACAGAGGTATTACATGTACATATGTATCAACAGAGACAATTGCACACACACACAGACAGAGAAGAGAAGCCAATGTGATCTAACAGGGAGGTGGGAGTCCAGCATTTCAAATGCTAATGTTTAATGTTTTCTTTTTTATTTTTTTTTTTTGTTTGTGGGAGTTTTTTTCTTTTTTTTTGTTTTGTTTTGTTTTGTTTTGTTCTTATATTCTTGATGACCCTCCCTCATTTTTCCCATTTATAAATTTAAGGTGATGATAAAAATTAGCTCCTAAATTGCAATGCCCTTTTTTCAAATAATTGTATGACTTACTTGCTGTGCAAGTGTTGTTACTAGGATTGCTCTCATTTAACCATGTTACATTAAGAGCTAGTTGAAAAATGACAATTATTTTCTGGAGGAAAATTGCCATTATTTTGGCTTTCTTTCCTGTGAGTATTTTAGTTAATAAACAAAACAAGTCTGGGGGGAGGAGGTGGCCAGAGAAATAGATTAATTTTTGCCTTTTTTAAAATCACTCTGAAAACCAGTCCATTTTTAAGAGGAATTTAGTGTTTTGAAGGCCAACATTTTTAATCAAGACAGTTATGTTTTTTGTGCTGTTTGCATTTATTTTTTAATCTACTGGAATGAAAATTTGCTGCGGAAACATCCAGTTTGGTCAAAATGTCACTTTTTGGTCATCCCCTCCTCCCCCAGCTTGTTTGATGAAAAATTGTCAAGCAGCAATAGCTGTGTCACCTCTGATTTATCTATTTTTCTAGAGCCATTAGTCTCAAGCAGCGGATGAAAAAGCACCACAACAGAGCAGCTGCTCCTGCGGATCCAGCCTGGGCAGTCAGAAAATGTCACTGGCTCCCTGAGCAGCGCTGCCTTTTCTCACTCTGCCCCCCAGCAGCGGCAGAAGAGGCGGCCAGGGGGTGGTGGGGCTCACAGGGGTGCTGGAGGAGCCCTGAAGGGGCTGTGGAGGTGTGTGGTGGGAGGAAGGGCTGGGATTCAGGAGGGCTGGCTGCAGCACCGAGCTCTGCCCATCTCCAGGGTTGCAGCCGGGAGCAGCTAAGGGCTTGGTGGGCTCTGAGTGGTCACAGCCCTGTCCACCCTCCTCAGCAGCACCCAGAATTTACTGGCTCGTGCAAACACAGCCAGGGCTCTTTCCCTCTCCCAGCTCTGTTTTGCCAATCAAGAGCTTTGCAAGCAAAGATCAGCGCAATGAACTCAGGTCATTTTGAGAAGCAGTGGTGGTAAAGGTCAAATGAGTGTTAAATGGCTACTTTTGCATCAAAGGATGCAGCCTCTTTCCCTCCCAGTGGCCAAATCAGCGGGTCCTGTGCCCTGAGGAGCATTTATCCTGCCTCATACAGAGTGCTCACCCCTGCTTTTGCTGCAGATGAATATTAGGTGGGAGAGGAAATTAAGCTTGCCTTTCTGCTTACAATGAAAGGTTCTTTATTACAAGAGGGCCTCAAGGAGTTTTCTATCTCCTGAGCATTGTACCAACAGTTTAATTAAAAAAATGTGCATGGTTGAGAACTAAGTCTAATTGGGAAGCTGTAAGAAAGCCTCTGTGCCCAGTCTCTGCTGTTTCTGCTTTTTCCCTTTATAGATTGACTAGACCATATCAAAATGCTGATCAAACCACTGCTACACTCTTTGTTTTTCTTGCTGACAGTAAGATGGGGATCCTGCTCCCCTCTTCCTTTCCTCAGCAGACCCCTAGCTTGACCTCAAGACCCTAATGAAGTCCAGCTCATAGATCTCAGCAGGTGCAATTAAGCTGCCTGTGCCCTCCCAGGAAGGTGTCTGATACACCCCAGCAGCAGCTCCAGTACCTGCCACAAGAAGCAAGAGCCCAGAGCTGCCTGCTGGGCTGGAGGGGTAAGGATGTGGTCTGTAGTTGCTCACCAGGTACAGGAAGGATATGTTGGAGTGGTGTCTGTCTGGGGCTGGAAAAGGAGGAGGCCCCAGCTGATCTCCCAGCCTGACATTCCTTTCAGGAATGTGCTCTCCAGTGACCCTCTCAAAGCTGGTCCTGTGCCAGTGGCAGGGCTGCTGGCTCTGCTGGCCTGTGATCCATCCAGGCACTGTTCTCCAGAGGTGAGACTTCACTCTCCTTCTGCCAAAGCTGTCCAGCTCCATGCCCTGTCTCTACAGCCCTTTAAATCAGAATGCAGCCAGAAACACAAACTCCCAGCTTGCAGCACTCAATTACACCTTCTGATATTTTATTTTTTTTGCCTGCAGCTTCAAATTACCTTCAAGGTGCACAGTGCAATTAGCTAAAAATATTTCCTGCTTCATTTTAATTGCACTAAAGCTCTGATGTACCTCCAGTGAGCAGTAGTAAGGTGGAAACTGGTGCCCCAAATATTTCAAATTGATTAAAGTCCAGGATGACTCAATAAGCTTACATAGTTCTATTAATTATTAAATATTCATAATTTTTATTAAAAACCCCACAAACAGTCTTGAAGCCAAATTCTGTATGAAGCTTCTAAAAGAAGATATTTTAGTTAAGGAGATGGTAACTCTTTCTGAGTTGGAGAAAGATAAGAATTCCACCATCTAGTTGGAGTGGTTTCTGTATGAAGAACTCACATCTCTTGGTGAATTTTAGTGTCTCAGAATTTGATTCCGAAAACACTTATGCATGTGACTTATGTCTGTGACTCATTTCAGTGCTATGGTATTTATTCAGCTGAGGTATTTATATGATTCTAATTTAGAACTGGATCACATTTTTGTTTAAAGCCTTTCTGGGTAGAAAATGCAGGTGATCAGTCAAACATTATTGCTGCTTAAAAATAGTCAAAACTTTTTGTCTGAAAATTTAAAAAGAAATCCAAAACAAACCTTTTTTTTTTTTTTTCTGAAAGCACTGAAAACCAGTGTGCTGATTCCCGTGATGTCTGGTTTATAAGATTACTTCAATGTACTTTGAAAAGAGTATTGAAAATAAATCTCAAATTCTATTTGCATCCAGTTGAGTCTGATCAGTCTCAGTTCTTTGGGTTTCTGTGTCACTGTCACCTCAGATAGCCTGTGCTTGTGAAGCATGTCCCCTTGTGCCTGCAGCTGTGCTGGCTTGGGAGTGCCTGGTCCACAGAGCTGAACCAAGCAAATTCAGCAAGTTTCTCACCAGTCTCATACAAATGACAGGATCATGTTAACCTAAGCCTCTATGCTCCTCCCTGTGCCAAGAAGCTCAGGATTAACCTGTGTGAGGAATGGTAGTGGGCAAGAGGTGGGATTTATTGCATGTTTCACCCACTTCCAGGGCTGTGAAGGAGGGCTGATTGCCATGGTGGAATCCAGGGCAAATATCAGAAAGGTGCTGCCCATGTCTGCAACTCTCCCTCCCTCTTCTGTGCTCACCAGGGTGAGAAAAACCTCTGACCATCTCCAGAGCAGCTTGTGTCAGCAACTGATTCTTACACAGTTTTGAGGGAAATTGAAGGTGTTCAGCCTCTTGCCAGAGGGCGCACTGAGAAGAGGAATCTCGGAAAAAACCCAAACCCACCAGCTCCTCGCTGCTGGTGTGCAAGTCTGTGCACTTGCTTCCCCTGAAGGAGAGCTCCAGGAAGGCAAGTATTGGCTCCTCCTTCCCCTTGGGAATACAGGAGACAGATTAAAGAGTAGGAGGAAAAAAAGTTATTTCACAGTTAGTCTGCCCTGAACAAGAAAAGGTTCCTGACACCAACAAACTAATCAACGCTGAAAGCTCATGAGGTCAAGCTTTCCCTTCTCCTCCATTATTCTTTTGATTTTTTCTAACTGGCTAGGACTCGATAGCTCTGGCAAGTCTATAAATATAAAATCCTTTTTTGCCTTCCCCTGAGCACACCAAGGACCATTTGAATACCCGTAGGGACAAGTTAAAACTAAACAAAACCAAAGCAACTAGCAAGAAACAGGTTGTCCAGCCAATCCTCAAACGCTGACCATTCTGTAAGTCAGTCCCAAGAAGCTCTCCTCTGCTCAGCAGAAATTGGGAAAGGCAGTTCTCCCTCTTAAGAGCACTCCCTCTGGATTCAGTGTTTTGTGTGGAGACTTATGGCCAGGAATGTTAATGCCAGATAACTGAGCTGGCTGAGCTGGAACAGGGAGAGAGCTGGGCCTGAAGGAGGCAGCCCCAGACCACCAGGGTTAGGCTCTGGATATGTGGGGTGCCTCCAACACCTCCATGCCTGTGCCTGTGCCTGCTCCCCTGTGCTGCCTTGGACAGCCACTAGTGCACAGCTGTAGGAGTTTCCCTGACCTGACCACCAAGAAGAACCCAACATTTGTATAGTCTGAAAAGAGGGATACATTTGCAAGTGGAAACACTGGTCCCTACCTATAGAGTGTAAAATGCTCCTCAAGTCAAGTGAGAAGTGTTTATACACCATCTTGGTATGGAGGGGAAATGGCAGAGGAGCTGGGAAGATTTATGGCTTCTGCTGCATTGGAAATACCCGAAGTTCCTGTCCCAGAGCACTGCCCATGTTCTCTCCATTGCAGCACAGGAAACTTTACTCAGCAGTCTTCTCATGGCAAAGGAAAGGCTGCTACCTCAGTCTTTCCTGTCCTTGTGCTCTCTGCTGGGATCTGTGCTCCTTCAGAGCTCTGTCTGGCAGAAAAAGAGGAAAGAAAAATGCCACATTCCCTACCAAGGGCTGACAAACAGGAATCATAGCTGCAGCATAAGCTTCTCTGATGGATTCTGCCTCAGCAAAATGAAATTAAGATTTCAGCAAACAAGCTCCAATTCTGTGGTACCAGTAGAACAAATGACATCTGATAATTGCTAACTCCTTTTGCTTATTCTTTGCTCTGTTCACCCCATCAGTCTCTCCAGATTATATTTTCAGCTGAGTTTAATGAACGCCATTTATTAAACTAACACCAGGGTTCTGCTTTGGCCTCAGACAGATGTGCCTGCTAATATGAATCATTTTGTTCAATTGGATTATTCTGATGGAGAGCGGATCCCTGCCACTCTGAGGAGCACAAACAAATGGGGAACAGCTCGCCTCCAGTTGTGCCCAGCCGCTCGCCTTCATTAGGAGGGAGCTCCAGGCTCCATAGGCAGCCTGGCAGGATGGTGTCCCTACTGCTCCCGTCAGCCAGCACTTCTGCTCCTTTCCACGTCCCTCTCCTGTGCAGGGAGAGTCCAGATCTCAGTGTGGCCCTGAGCCTGGCTGGCCAAGGGGACATGAGCATCACTGCCACCTTCCCTGAGTTCACCAGGTCCATGGGCAACAGGATTCGCCTCCTCCTTTGTCACAATGAATGTTCCTTATCTGAATGCACACCAGACTTCCCTAACTGTGTATCCTTCCCTTCCCTCCCCAGTATGGCATGCCTGACCTCCTTTACATTGACACCTGAGAAAACGTAGACTACTTATTTGCTATTGATCCTTCTTTACTCTGATCTTTTCCAAATATTTGGGCAAAGGGACAGGAATGATATGCTTTTAAAGACTTGTATGAATCAGAAAAATAAAGATATAAAATCCATCTGAAATCTCCCAGCCACAGATTCCTTCAGTCTATTGTTTGGGATTTTAGTGTTGAAAATTTTGAGTCAATCTCTGTAATACATTGTGTGCAGGCACCAGACATCCATCTATCTGTCTATCTCAATACAAATCCTGCCTTCTGTGAACCATAAAACTCCTAGCAGAGTGACATTACCACTTCTCACATCGAGAGAACACACTGAGCACACACAACTTGGGGAAAAAATTACAGAGGCAATTTGAAAGATTAGAAGAGAAAAAGCAGAAGATTTCTGCTCCCTGAGTATAAGTGGCCAAATCCCACAGCAAGCCTTTAGCTGGCACAAATCATCATCACTCCTTTAAAGCCTAATTTTTTTCCCCAGATGAAGGACAGGCCCAGGACTTCTTCAGATACCTGTGAACCTCAGGACAACTCATTTATTCTAGAGCATTTCTAAAGAAAGAAATTATTTGCATTTTAATCCTAAGCGGTATCCTGGGGTTACTTCCAGGAATCCCTGGTGAGCACCCGAAGTCAGGCTGTCAAGAAGTGGGTCTGTGCTGAAAGAGAAAACACCCCAGAGATAACCATGGTGCCAGTCTGTGTGCCTTTCCTAATTACTAACAGCACATTACATGCCCCTCAACAAAGCCATCAAAGGACAAGAATTCCTCCATTCATGTTTAAGGGTAGGAATACTTTTCCAGGTACGAGCTATTCCTTTACTCCTGATGAGGATCTGTACACCTTTCTCTAAATTGCATTACACTGGTCTTCATGGGTAAGGGGAACAAGGCGTTAGGAATTCCTGTTGAGATTTTGTGTAACAAGGTCTGTATGGTCTTGTAACCTAAAGAGAAGACAGAAACCCCCCAAATAAACCCCCTTCTGAAAGCACCAAATCTCTTAAAATTGACATGTAGGAGCCCAGTTTCCTACAGCTGGCTTTGGGCTGCATGTCTGGTTTCCTTTCCCAGTGTCCAATCTGCCATGGTGGAGAAATATGTACCATGCAAGGAGAATGCACAGAGGAAAATAAAGAGCATGGAAAGCATTCACTTGTCATACATCAGCAAATGGGATGCAGCCTCTGCTCATGAATGGAGATGCTTCAAGAGAGAAGAGAAATGTAGAGAAAAACAGAGTATCTTATCCAGCAAAGACAAATTTTTAGCTGACTGCACAGCCCATGGATTTAATGGCCCAATTATTTCCAAATCCTTAAGAAATCAAGGTAGTGAATACCTGTTTCCTTTTGGAACAATCTGCTTTTAAGGGTCTACCATGACAACTGCGGTCTGCAGCACATCCAAATCAACCAAAAGATATCTTTGGTGTCAAGGACTGGGCGTCACAGAGCCAGAAATTTCAAAGGTAGGCATTGTGTCACTGTGAGGATTTTGGAGTGTTATTGCTCTGCATAGAATAAATGCTTCAGGCAGCCCAGCTGCTGGATCTGCTTTACACAGGAAAGAGGGATATCTGAAGAGCTGGGGAGGGAGAATGTATCTTCCAATAAATGGGAAAAATCTGCTTTCTAAAGAGGATTACTAGAGTGTGGAGCTGCAGCTTTCCATGGGTGCAAGAGATTTTCCTCTGTTTGCAAGTCATTATCCTAAAAAGGCATTTTTAAAATGAGCCATGGTGATACTTGGAGGTGGGCATGATCATTCCCTAGTGTCTCTGCTCTAACAAGACCAGAGCACCCAGAATGGGAACATTGCATCTCCCTCTAGAACTGCAAATAATTGAAGCATCTCTGCTAGGAGAACATTTAGAGTTAAATAAATAATAGTGGGCCTGAATCCTTGGCTGCCATAAATCAGTGTCACCTCACTGGCTTCAGAGGAGCTGGTGATTGACGCTGCCCGAGAACTTAGCCCGATCATGGCTGTGGTTAGTACTTTTCCAGACAGAGCACTGAGTTTTCATTTACTCTGCTTCTTGCTTGGGAAATGACTTGACTGCTGTTCTCCTTTCCCCTCCAGCTCAGCCTTCTACCCAATATTTCAAAAAGGTTGGATGAAGCTCAGCTAAGTGGAAAAATAAACCGTTTGAAATAAAAACTCTCTCTTTTTTTTTCCCCTAACTGCAGTCACAGGGCCGGATGAAAGACACCTGAGAAGCAAGGTTTGCACCGTAAACCTTCAATTCTCTGCTACAGCTGAATCAAACACTTCAGAGACCAGAGTTTTGATATTCACTTGTATCTGGCCAAAGCTACCATACCTATGAATTATTCAAATATGCAATTATTGCATTTGATATATCACTGGGTATAACCGTGGGAACGAGAAACAGTGTTCTAGTGCAGCTGATTGTATATGCCTTCCAAACCATAAGGACATCAATTTAAGGTGCTCACATTGATGGAGTGCTCTGCAACCCCTTATTAAGATTCTTGCCAACTCCTGTAGCAGTTTTCCCCTGCAGAGTAAATTTCATGGAGTTTTTTAGCCTCTCTTTTCTTTATCTCTACAGTGCAAGTGCCAAACACTATCCCACAGAGCTTCAATTCATGGTTCTGCAGTAGCTCTCAAAGGTCAGTGACAAAAAGATCAGATCATTTTCAGCTTACTGATCAATGCTGCACAAGTGACCTGAGTCCTGTGTACAGGTTGGGGCCAACTCATAACTCTGACTTCATTGTGAATTTCCAGTTTCCCAGGAAGAGGGTTTTAACCTTCTTCTTAGACGTAGAGGGCTGTGCCCTGCCTACTGTTCATATTGTCTTTACCTGGACAAAAAACCACATTAATGGTGCTGATGTTTGTATTAACTGAACACACCAAAGACAGCTCTATCTGTCTTCAAATATGGGGCCATCTGAGAAGAACATCTCTGAAGTTCTCAACCTTTCTTTGCTCTCTCCCTCAGCAGCATCTGCAAATTGGTAACACTCCTGTTTCCTGTTTGCTCACTAGTGAGTACTGGTCTCTCTATCAATGTCCCAGTGTCAATGGATTTTGTTGACTTGTAACTTATCGGAAGGTCCTGTAGAAAAATGACTGTGCTTGTTTTCTAGGACTCATCCTCTATTTTCACAATCCTCTTTCATTGTGGGTCTTTGCCTTCTCTCATTCATTTTGTACATATTTTATTTAGCAGAGGATTCATTCTGTCAGTTTTTGCTGCTGCTGCTTGAACAAAAAATTTGGCTATGGATGTCACCTGTGTTTTTCCATCTCTTTGGCTCTCATTTCAAATCACTGCTGCTTCAAATGCCTACTCTTTCCTTTTCTTATATTTTCCCGTTTTTCTTCAAGTTGCAGTGACTCATGCACTGGCCCAGCAATCTGTGTGCTGAACGAACCCAGTAGAAATGTTTCTTCAAAGGCTGCTGTTTCCAGGCTACTGCAGCTGCCCATTAACTGATGCAATTGAAGCTTACACTGAGCCCAGAAAGGCTCTAAAATCTGCCTTTCTCAGGTAATCTGTGACACTGTCCGTATGATCTCCCGCACTAATCTTGCTCAAGTGGCTGAATATGAAACTACCACCCTCCAGTCAACCCTGGAGCTTTGGGGGTTTTGCTGTTGGAAGCCTTTGAAGAGGGCACCACCATAACAAGCTTCTGGTCTTTTCACAGTGTTGTATATATGGGGGAAATCTCTTTGATGGCTGAGTCTTTGGCAAAAGTTCTCACAATTCTCCAGAAGTTTACTCCAGAGAACCAGGGCCAAGAGTATGACAGTGAGATGAAAAGTAGGAGGCTGTTTTAATATATATTATTTAATTCTGAAGTATTTACATTATCTGACATTAAAAAAGAAAGAGGGGGGACTTGGATTTTAATGAAGAATTCCTGCTCCAAACTGAGGGAAAGTGTTGTGGCATTGCCTTGTGCTGCTCTATCACTCCCACGACAAATAGTGCAGATCTGTTAGTGACCTACATGGACTCATTTAGATGCAAACACAGCAATACTCCTGAAAAGCTGCCCTGCTTTGAGGAAGAACAAGTTCCAAATATTGCTGAATGGAATTCAGTCTCAGAGCAGTAATTAGTGATTGTGATTTTGGAGTAAATGCAGTAATTAATTATTGTCGTTTTCCATCAGTGCATTGTATTGTGTGCCAATCTTAGAATAAAATAATTAGCAAATGGGATTTTGCATGCTCTGGTATCGAAACTGTGGTTTCTAGAACAGACATGAGAATTTTGCCATAATAAAGTTATCAGTAATTCAAATGGACAGGTTAAAAATGATCAGACAGAAAAATAAAGGATTTCTTTGTCAGTCTTGCAAACACCTTCAGGGGCCCTGTTTTAGCCTCCCCCACTAAAATTCACTTCTATTCTCTCAGTAAACACACAACAGCACAAAGTTTAGGTTGCAAACACAGTGAGTGATGCTTAATTTAATCACAGGTGTCATTGGAAATGAAAAACAAAAGTAATCCAAAGAACAGAAAAAAATATTGGCTGAGGTGATGTTTTTCCAGTACCTGAACAGACTTTCCAAAATTAAGCTGTGCTGATTTTTTTTCTCTCTTTATTCACTCATATTAAAGCTTGTGCTGGAGTACTGTTTTGATGCAATTATACTAGTGCAAATTTCCATAATGTAAGCAAGTCCTAAACGATCTAAGTGATGACTAAAAGAGGGAAACAACAATAATCTGTGCAGGTGGAAGAGAAGCTGGTTAGCATGATTGTAGGAGGCATAACTACAAGAAATGGGATTTTATCTTGAAAAAGGGTATTTGGAATGAATCTCAAGATGAATAGCCTAATAGAAAACAGTGAGATCAATGCAGCTGCAGAACAGTCTCTCTCTAGAGGTAATAGAAAGCTATCTGGGAGGCATAAGCAACAAAAATTTCAGTAAAAAATACTCTCACTAGACTTTGCATTGAAGCCATCTGAAATGACAAGAGAAGACAGAAGTTTTCCTCTCACATATTTTTGTTTATGGCAATTTGGAATTTTGCTTTTTTGTTTTATTTTTGGCTGATAGTATAATCTTACTTTAAAATGGAGTTTGGGTTGCTTTTATTTTTTTCTCTTATTAGGGAACAAAAAGAGAAAAATCCAAAATTTTCCAGTTTGGTAAAATATGCACTCCAATTAAAAAAAACCAAAAAAAAACCCAAAAAAACCCAACCAAAACAAAAAAAATATATCCTCAGGGTAAAAATACCACCTATTCCAGAGAGATGCAAAAACATGTATTTCACACATTTTACAATAAACCAGACATTGGTCCATACTCAAAAAGCTGTGAAAGAGAACCTTTGAGCTTTGGCCTATGTTATTTCCCGTTTTTTTGTAGAGGCAGGTTGCCTGGCAGTGCATCCATTTAAGTTTTGTCACTAGTCGGGAGCACAGCTAAAAAAAAAAAATCTTGCTGTTGAACTTATTTATTTATTTATTTATTTATTTATTTATTTATTTTTCTTCACTTTTCTGTTTCCCTTTTGCCTCACTCAGCTTGTCTCACTCACACTCACTTTGTCTGGGTTAGTCTCACCCAAATGTCCCTGCATCTTTAGCTTTAAATAAAGCTTCAGCAGCAGAGTGTCTGTCTGAGGTGGAAAACATCACTGTGCCAGTGACCAGCCACTGCAATGAGGCCACAGAAGGGGAATGGACAGGATTTTCAGGGCTGTTGTGCGCTGTGCCTTTCACTGATCTATCAGCTGGATGCTCCGGGCTGCTCTGTGCTCTGCCCTGGGCTCTGGGAGGGCTGAGAGCTCTGCACTTTTCCAGGCAGTGCTGTCCTGCCCTGCCTGCCTCTCCTGCCTCTCCTACACAGCCCCAGGCACCGCAGGGCATGAAGGGCTCCTAGCAATGGCCACCTAAGGGACATGTGGGCTTCAGGTTGGTTTGGTTGGTTTTTTCTTAATTATTTTGTGCATTTTTTATCTGAAAGACACACAGAGTGTCTCTGAGTCCTTGTTTCCTAGTCCTGAGGGGGGACTGGCAATAGAATATTCTGATTTTGGCAGAGGTGCCTCAAATGATCCTCCTCTCTTTTGGTTTCTCCCAGCCCACCATTCTTCCCCTCCTTTTTGTCCCCCTACAGCCACCTCTTTAATTATAAAAAAAAAGAGAACAGGGGCAGTCATTTTGCCATCTAAATTTTTCAGGGTTTTGCTTGCTGCAGCTTTGGACTTATCTGCTGCATCACAGAAACCCTTTCAGTGTTTGACAGCAAGTTTAGAGCACTTGCAAAGAAAACAAAAGGCTATAAATCACTGTGGCCTAGACTTCTTGTGTCCCAAAAGGGAGATTTGTAAGTTTTTTCTTTTAAAAAAGTGCATCCAGAATTAAAATTCAGTGAGGCCCTTTCTTTCTTAGTTAGGAAAAACCACTTTGGTGGATTATGTCAAACTGGGTGCTGATTTTTTTTTGTTGTTGTTTTTGTAGTCATTGGCAACTTCTTGTTTTTTGAAAGCAATTCAATGGAAAAAAGCCCTTCCTTGGAAAAATCCCAATTAAAAAGTTTCTTGAGCATCCTCTTGAAGTACATGAGTAATTACTCTGGTGTCAATACGGTTATACACATGCTTCAAATTGGAATTAAAGACCCTGAAGAGCTGCATCCAAAGTAAAGATAGATAAAAAACACAGTGAAGTTATTATCTTTCCATCAGTTAAAGGAAACTGCAAATCAAGCCAGCAGCAGAGGTGCAATAACACTGTGCTTAGCCAAGAACAGCTGGCCTATCTCTGAGTCAGGCTTATTCCTGAGGGCTTAGCCCTCTGCTGATCACCATTGCCCAGCCCTGGTGGGAAAGCTGACCTGTGACCTTCCTGACTGAGAATCCTGCCTGCTTCTGGAGTGCTGGTATCAATGTTCCCAATCCCTGGAAGGCTGATGAGCTGAAGAAAGACCTGGGTTTAAGCCCATGTGACCTTCTGGGTATCCTGGCTGTCACCAAGTGTCCTCTGCAGCCTATTGCAGCATGGTTCTCCCCGTGCTAACCCAAATCCTCCCCTGGGGAATGCTCCTGCAGGGTCCTCCTGGGACCACATACACTCGGGCAATTCTTTCTGCCAGGTGGAAAAATACATGTATAAAACTATTTTTTCTGGAAAATTCCTTTCTGCCAAAAGTTGGGTACAGCTCCTGCAACAGGCTCAACAAGGTGTGAGTATGCAAGAGAACAAGGACCTCTGAGATACATTTTGATAAGGTCTCTAAAACAAGTCTCTAAACAAGGTTCTCTAACCCAAGGGTGGAAGTGATCTGGTGGTAAAACTGATTTTTCTGGACAGCAGATTACTAACGCCAAAATCAAAGCCAGGAAGGCTAAAGGACTTCCTATCTAGAGGCAGCTCTTCAAGACTGTTATGCATAGTAGAAGCAAAGGAAAGGAAAAAAATGCTTAAGAGAGACATATGGAATTATATTACTGTTTTACTTATAATTTAAAATAAACTTTTTTTTTGGGAAAAAAAAAAAAAACAAACCAAAACAAAACCAAAGCCAAACCCAAGCAACAAATCTTTGTCCTACTAGTGAGTAACCTTTTGTAGGAAACAAGCTGAGACCTCAGAGCACTTCATGGTGAACCATGATGACAAAAACCACCGTAGACTCATGCTGGTGAGTCTTGAACAACACAGATACCCACAGCCCTGTATCCTCTTACACCACCATAAGAAATAAACATATCCTCAGCCAGCACAGCTATGCTGAGACATAAAGCCTGGTGCCTTCCTAGGCAGACCTTTGTGTCCCTTGATCCCTTTGCAGGTGTCACAGAAAGCCTCCCTGACAAAGGCAGCCCCTGCTTTAACACAGCTGCACGCATGCACCCCCACTCTCCCCCAGCAAAGCCTGCAGAAAAAAAAAAAGCCAGTGTGATGAAGCAAAAAGCATTTGGATATGGCAACATGTTTTGGTTTCAAGCTTCCAAGAGGCCTTTTCATAAGCAAGGAAAAGAAAAGAGGTTTTTGAAGGGGGAGAATGCATTGACGGTTATTTTCATGTAGTCACATATAAAGGAGATTCTAAACTATGGAGGCTGTTTCCTGCACATGCACCTAATATGTTTATTGAAAGGTTTTTTAATCTCCTTTATGCTGTCTTCAGTGCAGCACCTCTTTCAAAGACATTTTGATCCCATTCCTGAATTCTCACTGGAAAGGATACTGCTCTGAAGACTGGAAAAATATGTTTTTCAAAGATATTTGGGATCCCACTGAAAAAATTAAAACACTCTGTTTTTCTTTGGGAAAGTTGAAGATAGGGATTTCCTGCCTGCCTTAGATAAATCAAAGGAGGCCTGAATAAAAATCACAGAATCTTAGACATTATAGCTAAAATTACATAGAAAGGTCACCTAACCAATCTCTTTATCACTAATTCAGGAGTACAAATTGCTTAGGGCCTCCCTAGGTGCTGAGTTTATTGGGGAATCTCTGGTGTGGAACAGTTTTAACAATAGGGAGACTTCCTGTCTCTGTAAATAAACACATAGGGGTTTATATTTCTGTTTCTCAAAGAATTACCTAATGAAAGAGCCAGCCAGTGGTGGAAAATATTTCCGTTTTCGGAAACATCTTCATTTTTGTTATTGGTGATATGTTGAGATTCCAATGAGACAAGCTGTGGCTTCTGATATTTTTGGTGTTGTTGCATGTATTAGAAGTTCCCTTGAAACATCCAGCTGGCTTCTTTCCAGCAATACATGGCACATGAGTCTAAAAACAAGACCCCAGGTCCTTACTCCAGCTAAGCTTCCTTGGCTTTTTTGGGTTTTATCTACACACAGGAGTTTAAAACAACTGACCAAGAAGTGAACACGGATCCTACTATTAATTTCTTGGGTTTGTGACGAAATAAATCCGGGGTTATTTGGTTGTCAGGGAGACATATTTACATTAAGTTATTATGCTGAGATGGAATTGGATACAGACTGTACCGCATGAAGAATGAAGAATGCTTTGAAACGTTTGCAACAGAGAGCTATTGAGACAGACACTGTCCCAGTCCAGTCACCTGGGATTAAACCGCAGCCCAGTCCCACCTCTTAATTGCAGATTGTCTTCAAGCACCAGCAGTGCTCTCTTTCACTGAGCAGGGGGAGTCAGGACAGCTGCTGACTCTCCTCTAGTGACCAGAAACACTTTCTAGAGATGCAGGATGCCCCTGGGATGAGGAAGTTGTCTTATCCCTTGTTAAGCATCCTTCCACCTCTTTTTCTAAAGAGACACACACACAAACAGTTCCTAGTTTATGTGTGGGTACGTGTCTGAGCAGAGTGGCTCTAGCCAGAGTCAAAAAGGCAGAAAATAGAGAGTCACAGAGCTGAATCTCCTTGAGGGTCTAAACACAGAGAGACGCTACAGGTGTAGCTGACACCCCCTTCCCCATGCAGTTACCTGTGCTAGTGCTTTGTATCCAGTGGTTCCCACAACCCTTCAGTAGGGACGATTAGCATCCTTTGGCCTCTTCAGCTGCACCTTCAGCCTCTTCATGCCAATCTGGAATCCATTCATGGCCTGGATAGCAGCTTGGGCACTGGCAGGATTGTCAAAACTCACAAAACCTGTCAAAACATGAGGCAAGGCATGGGACTTAACGAGCTGAAGGGTGCCAAGGCACGTACATGCAACGACCACTGAGAATGAACATGGGGAAGGGGGTGAGGGCGCTGAGAGGGGGGCAGTGATCAGGAAGGAGGGTGGGCAGGTGGGCAGGAGAGTGAGGACAGGATGATTGCCAATGTGGGACAAAGGATAGGAGGGGTTGTTACAGATCAGTGTCCCAGGACAGTGCCTGGTGTGAGTGCCAGTCTGAACACTAGGCTGTGTGGAGCACAGGGATCCAAACGTTGGTGCCACAAGACTTGGGTTGCTTTCAGCTGGGAGTCAGCAGATGTAATGCATGGTCTCAAGGCACTCTGTCTTCCTCTATCTCCCTCCACTGTGACTTGGGTAAATCTCTAAACCTTCCTTAACTTGCCATCATAGCCTTTCCTTTGCCTTCCAATACTAATGATGAGGGGAACCTGACACACCTACTGCTACTTCCTTATTAAGGCAATATAAGTAAAATGTGAATTTAATAAAGTCTTCATTATTATATTAGTCAGCATGAATGGTTTGATTGCTGGTCAACCAAGCAATATGAAGAGCTTGAATCACTGGCAATTTCTACAAACTCCATGTTTTCCACTGAGAGATGTGACTCCACTCCATCTGAGAGATGAACACAAGTGTTTCCTAACATTGTTTTCCTATGGAATTTCAAATTTTGCCAGCAAATCTCCCAATCAACCACGGAGCACATCCAGCACTAGAAAGAACTATAGTGACTGAATATTGTATGTATGGGTCACCTAAGGCATTCTTTGTCTTCGTTTGCTCTCTAACAGTCTGATGAAATAGTATAGGTCAACCACACAGGATGCAATGCATCTAATGCATTCAGCTTTGGGGAGAGCTTTTGGCTTTTGGTGTAGCTTTACTTTTTTCTGGTTTTGTTATTGGTTTTTTTTTTTAATTTTAATTTTTTTTTAAATTTATTTTTATTTTTAATTTTTTCTATGTTAGATCCAAAAAAGGCCTGGTTTCCCCATGTTGTTTATGGCTGTAGCTGGAGTGACCACGGGTCTGAGATATTAGTGAGGCAGGGGGCCATCACACTGTACAAGCATTGCCTCTGCTACTTTTGCCAGAAATGTCCCTGTGTGCCAACAACATTTCTGAGCACAAACCTTGGGTGAGACTAGCCTGGACCAACCTGCTCTCCAGACAAAGCCATCTGTTCATCCTCCCCTGCAAGGCTCTGGCAGCACAAATCAATCCTAGGAGCCTGGTGTTGCTCAACAGACAGGCTGAAATGAAGAGACAGTTTTTGCAATCCCCTCAAAAAGCTAATGCTGAGTGTTTGCTGCCAGGTATACACCTGCTCCTGACAACAGAACCAGGCCTGGCTTACAGCCTTGGGCTGTGCTGTGGATTCATTCTGCAGCCCCTCCTCCCTGGTCTAGTTCCTCCTCGGAATGAGTCTCACAGGAGACACAGGGTGTCTTGCATCTGACAAAAGACACAGAGCTGTGCACACAAAGGCACCTTCTCACCCCTGCACCAAGCTGTGCTCCCTGACCTCAGCTAATAATGTAACTTCATGACGGGTCATGGAAGCCATGGTCCTAGTCTCTCAAAGCGAGACAACAGGTTTGCTGAGTATGGCACATGGGGTTTTAAAAGAGAGGCCAATGGAATAAATAGAGAACCTTCTTTGTCCTCCCCTCTTGAAGCCAAGGCTCCAAGTAAACTGTCTGTCCTCACAGTTCTCCTGCCAACCCCCTGGATGAGGAGGTACCAACACCGCAGCTCTGAAGATGAACGGACAAAAGAGTACTCTCAAGCTCCACACCAATCATCAAAGAAAACTGGAGGACTATAGTGAGTAATGAGCAGTGGTTTTATTCAAAAGCAATGGATCTCCTCTTGCCCTCACGTTTTAGGCAGTCAGTGCCTGGTGATGTTACCAGTTTGCACTTGACTACTTGAATAATCTATCAACAAAGACCTATGATTCACTCTCAGCAAGTGGATAAACTAAACACTTCTTGGTTTCACCCAAGTACGTTCAGACTTAAAATACTTCTGGAATCTCCCTTGGGGATGCCTTACTTGAGTTTCAACCTTAAATATGTTGTCTATATACCTCATATCCCTGAATATAGGATGTAGTGAAACCCATTTTTTTTTAAAAATCACATCTGGTTTGCTGATATTCCTGGCCAACACATATCAGTTACATCTAAAACAGTAAACTAAAGCTACTCCAGGGAAGTTCAGAGAAACTGGAGCCTAATCATCTGTAGTGCTGAGGGTTTTTTGATTAATGTTTAACATCAAACAATTCCTGGACAAAGTGTGAGTTTTAGCACAGAAGACAGGCTTTGTCCAGTAGTTAACTTGGATGTATCCACGATGTTCTGAAGTTGAGAGAATTTAATAATTTGGGTGTAGGCCATTTTGTGCCAGCTGTCCCCAGTGCTAGGGAGAAGTGCCAGGTATGTTTACTTTACTGATATACACACAGCAATCCAATATCAAAGCTGAGTTGGCTGCAGCTGGATGGTTGTTTAGCTCATGCCTTCAGAGAACATACCTTGCCTGGGAACTTTGATTTCTACTCTTGCTACAGGTCCTTTTGGGATGTCCCTCCTCTTGCCTACATGTGCACATCCAGATTGTGCCTGCACATCTATCCTTCTTTGAACAAGACTCTTTAGGACCCTACAGGAGTCAGTGGAGGTCCTGCCAATGCAGTTGGTGGAGGGTAGGGCAGGATTCTCTCTTTTATCAGGACACCCTTAGCTGTGCTCAAATGAATCACTGGTCAGGGAGCAGTGCTGGCTGCAGTGAAGGCAGGCACCCAGGTTAAATCAACCTCTGTTGTGGGATCTACCTGGTTCCATAAGTTAGGAGTGACATCTCAAGGTAAAATGTTAACTGTCTAAATGCCCGGGTGGGTCACTCCCCAAAGTGATGTTAATTGCTGAATCAAACCCCTCCAGAAATGCTGCCCACTATGACAGAACCTTATTATTTCTCTACCTTTGCCAAGACTAGACCTTCGAGGGATGATAAGCCCTTGTGCTTGTATGCTAATGAAGTTGTGCCTCTGGAAGAACCTTGCTGTGAGATAAGCTCACAAAGATACACCAGTTTTTATCATCACTTTGCTTTTGAGATGGAATTCTTAACCCACTTCCTCATTCTGTGCAAAGCTGTAAATAATACAGCATTTTAACAAATGGGACTAATAAGAGAGATCAGAAGAGCATTTGCTCACTATATTTCATTTAGACCAGATAATGAAGCTGGGAGTTTTACTCTGATTCTGGTATTAGTTGCCTACAGATTTGGACCAGATTTTTTTCTCTTTAGTTGTTCTGGTATTCACTGATGCAATATAAAAATCTCCTCTGTCTGGATGCTGAGTGTAGAGGAACTGGGATTTGAAAGCTGGGGAAAGAGATGGGCAAATGCCAATAACTGTGTATTTTCTTTGTGATCATATTCTAGGGACAGAGCAGCTAATTACTCTAGCTTAATTTCACTGTTTTAGTTTTCAGGGACCTTGATATGCTCGGAAGTTGCTGATGCATCCAAGTCTCCCCCTTTCCTATTATTTATGTGTAGCTGTGTTTCACATTGTGGAAGGTATTTGGATGAACTCCAAAGAGAAGAAAAGCTATGGCTTATCCTGAGATTTGAGACTTTACAGTGGATAAGGGATAGGCAGAGAGACAGGAATGTTGGGCTAACAACAGCATATTCCTTTCTCTTCTCGGGTCAAATTCCTACTGGGAGATTTGACTTTTTTTGTTGCTGTTATATGCAGTATTGGCAGTCAACAATCTTTGTTTCTCCTCATCTGTGTCAGCAGGATTCATGGTACTATGACAGATCTGAACACGTATGAGTTGGAATAGAATGTATGTACTGGGTAAATAACTTAAATACTCAGTTCCTAAGTGGCTTTAGTATTTGAGCCTGTGGGCTCAAAATATGATGGCAGTATCACAGCTGCTGTCTGTGTTTTGAACACCACCCCTGCATTGTCATCTACATGCTTGAAGGACGAAAGAGAAAGGGAGAGGTTAAAAACCTTGAAGCTTTTTCTGTGCATCAGTTAATTAATAATCAGAGAAATATATGTTCTGGTCTGAAGACAGTTGGTAGGAGGACAGCATTTTGTGATAAATCTACTTTATGGGGGGGATATTGGTGGGTTTTTTCTTTTTCCCTTTTTTTCCCCCCCCCCCAGGGATTATGTAAAAACGCTGTTCTAATAAATGATTTATCAAAAGCGGCAGAGAATGGTGAAAGCTGCTAGGACAGCAAGAGAGGGCATCTAATCTTTCTGATTCTGCACAGCATCTTCCAGGAAAGGAGCTGTTGTTGGAGCCCCCTACTTCTTCTGGCTTGCTCTTTTCCTACAGGACTGTGTTAACTATTAGTAGGCAAAAACTGGGGTACGATTTTGGAATTGCTTTATTTTCTCCCCCTTTCTTCCAGAGAAAGTTCTTGTGGTGTGACATGGGGAGGGAGCTTTCTCCCTTTCTCATTAAATGATCAGCACGATCACCAATGGCTTTATGTAACAGATATTACCTAAAGGCTGTTTTTCTCTTTTAATCAGCCAGGATAATAAAGAAGGGAATTCACAGTCTGTGTCAGTGTACATCTGAAGACTGTTTTGTAACTGTAAAGTTTTTGTTTATGGTCTGTGTTTTCTCTGCATGTCCATGAATTTGTTTGTGCACTACGAGCAGTCCTGAATAGGAGCACAGTTATGGATCCTTAATTGGTCCTTCTGAGTTTCCTGGTTTGCTTTGCATCCAGCAAGGAGAATTAGTGGTTAATGAGCAAAGCAGCCTATTGATGATCTATTACCAGGTTGGAATAGCACGTTGTCTCTCTTGGGCAGGAGCTTTCCTCTGGATGGAGCCCAGTGCGTGGTAACTATGCTGAACTTCCTTTAAATCAGTCAAGAGCATGAATGAGGTCCAGATGCAAGCTTTTCCTCCAGACTCCTGAACTGTGGGCAGCTGATCCTACAGCAGGTCCACTCATGTAACTAGGTTGCCTTCAGGCAATAGGAAGGAAAAGAGGGACCTCAAAGAAATAAATATTAAACTTGTCTTAAAACTAAGAAGAATATTTTTATCTATGTTCCAGATACTCACTGCCATCTCAGAGATACACTTTGCAAGACACTGCAACAGAAACAAGTAGAAATTGCTGCTTATTAGCTTGTTGCAGACCAGCCTTTGTTCTGGCCATCAGAATATTTGTTTGACTGCCGTGAAGGATCTTTCCTGGTGCTTCTTGTTCCTTCAGTTATGGAAGTTACCAGCTAAGGAGAGCATTTCAGAACTTTTTCCTTTTGACATTCAAGCCATATTCATTTTACTAGAGAGAAATGAGAGTAACAGAAGAGCAAGGATCTGATGCTCAGCTTCTGGGAGAGAAAGGGAAGAAATGCCATGCACATGGCCTAGGCTCTAGCAAAGGAGAAGTCCGTGCCTCTTGCTTCCATTGTGTCCAAAGTGCTTCCCCCTAGGCTGTGGGAAGGAAGCTTGGCCAGACTAGAACAGCTGAATCATGGAATATCCTCACCTGGAAGCATGATCCCATAAGGATCATTGAGTCCAGATCCTGGCTTACACAGGACAGCCCCAAGAGTCACACCATGTGTCTAAGAACACCAAAATGGAGGGACCTGCAGAAAGTGCTGGTAATTGCTTAGAACAGAGACCTTGCTCTCCTGTCCTCCCTCCAAGAATCTGAGTCAGTAATTAAAGAATTAGTTATTGATACAATTGGTTATTAATATAACTCCTCCCTCAGCTCATGGGTTCCTTGCTTTTGCTACTGAGCAGTGAAAGGTGGGATCTAGGGAGGCACTTTTTGCTGAGAAGGCAGCAGTTCGGAGCTCACATCAAAGCAGTCTTCCTGAGGGAAGGGTGGTGCTCAGTAGCTCCTGTCCTTCTCCCCCCATGAGGACCTGCCCACCTGCTCCTCAGACCTTCCCTGCTACTTCATTTATTTAATTCCTACCACTCCTCAGTTTCTTTTTCTCCCTGTTTATTAGTCTTATCAGAGAATGGAGGTTTCCCTTTCATTGCTTTGCAAGGTCTTTACCTTGCTGTGTTCTTTACACAATGTACTAGCTGCTGCCTCGCAATTTTTTAGTGCTGTAAAGAATTTCAGGATACAATCTGTATGTAAGTAGCTCTATAATGTATGTGTGCATTGGAAGGTATTGTATTATAAGGTGATTTATGGGTACTGGAATACTCAATAAAGGAGTGCGTCTGCAGAGCAAGGGCATAGCACCTCAGCTGTTTTCCAGTGTCTAATAGGGTTGGATGACTTTTTGGATTATTTAACCTTCCACTGCTGTTTAATCATGTCCAAGAGAGATCTGTCTACCCAGCTATCCATTCCATCCATCCATCCATTTATTTTTTTTAATGTATGAACAGTCAGTAACAGACGACTGTGCTAAACAACTAGTATTAAATATTTCCCATCTGTGGGATGAGATAATTGGAAACTCAGAATAATCAAGGAATTGGCTCAGAAATCTGCTGAACCATTAATGTTCATTTTAGAAATTTATGGAATATTAGAAAACCTTCAAAATGTTCCAGGAAAAGAAAAAAAAATCTAATATTAATTTTTAAGGGTATAAACTAGGTGACCTGATAAACTTAGTTAAACTTTCATAAGTGCCAGAAAAGTGTGGAAATTTTGATATGAGATAATATGGCAAAGAATTTAAAGATACACAATTAGTACCAATCATCATGGTTTCATGGAACATAACATCTATCAAATGAAACTGATTGCATGAAATTGCAAGTTCAGTGAATAAAGTAAGTTATCATAAAGTGTATTTAAACTTTGCTAGAGTATTTCAGACAGCATTTCTTTACAGAAAATGAAACCAGCCCAGAAATGAGACCACAAAAAAATCTGTCAGTTGTGACAAACAAAATTGCAGAGATTCTAGTAGGCTCCTCCAGCGGTGTGCTGAAATTTCTGTGCTATTCAATTTCTCTAGCATTACTTGGAAGACATTTGAAGTAATTACTGGTAAAATTGGCCAATCATACAAAAATGGTGAAATAATGACAGAAGTAAGTGACCTGGGTCACTGCGTAGGCCGGACGCAGTTAAAGCATGTTCATTTTAATCCAATCAAATGCAAAATTAAGTATCTCCAGGAAAAAGCAAGTGGGTCACTCATAAAAAGAGGAAATCCTCATTAGAAAGCAGTGCCTCTTAAGAAGAAGATGGGTGTCATAGTAACAGCCAAATATATGAGCTCTCAGGACTGTGTTAAAATTCCCAGAGTCTCGAGACTTAGTACAGTTTTGGGATGTAGTTACCTTTGCTGAATGTCCTCTAGAAATAGCAAGGTAGTTTTACCTGAGTATGACTGAAGAAAGATCCTTACTAGAATTCTGCATTTAGTTCTAGTGATTGCTCTAGAAAACAAATGAAGTACTTATTTGGAAGTAGAAGAGTAATTATAGGTCTGAAAGTGTAATGATAGTGGCCACAGTTTATTGAAGAGAAAGTTAAACCTGCTTCTGGCCATAGCCTATAAATAATACTTATAAAACAGGGGTTTCTTTTAGAATAGTGGGAAAAGGAACTGATTTCTTCTCTGCCTTCTGGAAGCAGGCATTTGTCAGATTTAAAATGGAAATAAGACACCAAGTCTGCATGTTTTAAATGGTGAAGGTAATTAACTATTTTGAAAAACATCTTGTTTAGCAATAGGGGTGGAGCACCTATCACATGAAACCTTGATTAAGAGATTTCCTAAAAGGGATGCTATGACTCAAACAGAAGGTTCTAACCTGTCACATGAGCTGAGGCACCTGGCATATGCTATTTCAGACTTCAGTCCAAAGGATCAGAACAGTCTCTTCTGATACTGCATATCTGTCTGTCTATTGTTCATTTTGCAGTTCAGATATTTAGAGAATCAGCTCTTGCTTACTAATCTGGAATGGATTGAGGAAACAGTCATGATACAGGTGACAATTGATGTTAATGCCTTATAATAAATGGCCCCAAAGTGCGGGCTGCAGACCACTGAGAGGACTGACTTGTACTCGTTCTTCATCTTGCTTCCAGCTGAGAGAAACTGAACAGATGGGAAGGGGAGATTAAATGAAGAGTGAAAGTAGATGGCATGATTAACTTTCTCTAAAGGTCAGAACACCCAGTGCAGAAGGTAGCTTGAAATACACAAGTATCTTCCTTATGTCGCCTTCCTGTCTTCCTGTGCATGAAACTACCTCTCCACATGGCAACAGTGTGAGCTGGAGTGTGCAGAGAAGTTGGTCCTTCTTTTTGTGCATTGCCTGTTGGATGATCTCCAGATGGAGAAACATCCAGGCAGAAGAAGCAACGTCTCCTCTGAAAGCAAGGGGGACTATAGCAAAGGGTTATAGATGCTGAACCTGAGTATGAGCATTAAGACCGAGAAGGACTACTCTAGCTATGAGTCTTCTCTCTTCTCTTTCATAATCTGTATGGTGTTTGATTAATTTTCATAGGAAAATTGTTGTCATGACTCATGTTGAAAGCACAAGGGTAAGACTCTAGATTAGACTAGAATTTTTACAATTTAAACAACTGCATGGTCAGATCTGACCCAAGGGTTCAAAATCAATGAGGGGAAATTTAGATTATCTATGTGAAAGAAATTCTTTACTGTGAGAGGGATGAGACTCTGGCATATATTGCCCAGAGAAGATGTGGATGCCACATCCCTGCTCAAGGCCATGTTGGATGGGGCCGGGAGCAATGTGGTCTAGTGGAAAGTGTCCCCGCCCATGGCAGGGGTCTGGAATGAGATGATCTTTAAGGTCCCTTCCAATCCAGATAATTCTATGATTCTGTGATCCAAGGTTTTCGCTCATATATACATCTGGGCACATGATCAGGACTAACTTTTTCTAAAAAAATAAAAGGGAGTAAGGTTTTCATATAGAAAGCCACAGCAGATCTCTCATCATAACAGTGGAGTAAAGATTAAAACTTCTCTTTTTCCTGTAAACAGAAGTTTTCTAAAGGATGAGCAATTACTTGTCTGATGCTATGGACTGTAGTTCTGCCCATTCTTATAAGTAGAATTTATGAACTGATGGAAGAAGTGAAGGATTGAGGCTTCGGCTGTTTTTTGGAGAGCCCGTGAAACAGACACTGGACCAGTACACATACATGTCTGCTGTGGACAAAAACCACTGTGGTTCTTCTATAAGAACTATAATGTTCCAGCCCAGGTGATGGTGATTATCTTCCTCACAAGGAACAAACAGCGTAGATGACTAAATAGTATTTGTCCTCTTTTTGAACGATGTGTAGGACTGAAGCTGTTTCCTAAATGCTCTCAGAAATGGATGGAATTGTTCTTGACTTGTTTTCTGAGTTTTCCTTGAAAATATCTGATGTCATCATGTGCCAGAATAAAGTTTATGGGGAAAATCACACGGTTGAAAAAAGCAGGTGAACCTTTGAAGATATTTGCTCTTCTCCAATGTGAAACTGGAAATAAAGGATGAGTATAAAGTAGGTTTTGCACAGGTTCTAAGTAGATCATGATGCTCAGTTAAGGATGCACTGAGATTGTTATTGAATCAAAATGAAGGCTATTTTTACATTTGTTTTGTTGAAGTTTGCAATATAAACCAGATGAAAATAATTACTGAAGCACCCACAAGCCATGTCATAATCTGTGTTTCATCTAAATCTAATTTCTTTGCTCCCGATTCTCTCTTGGATCCTGCTTCACTTGTGACTTCTTTGATAAAGAAGGCATATATGAACAAGGCAACTGCTAAAATCACCGTTCATCCTTCTTGATCTGTAACAGACACGTATCATAAAAAGTGACCTTGTTCTTGAAAATATTTTGTAGTAGGTAAGGTAATAAAATTCCTTCCTAGACTAATCAAGAAAAAGAATCCAAAAACCAGAACACCCAAACAAACTAGAAAATCCTGTCATGAAGGTGAGTTGTGAACTACACTAGTCACTATTTTTAGCCGTTCTCTCATGTCCTAGGAAGCCTCTGAAATACATCTGCTTTTGGTGCAGCAGTGCACAGAACCTTCCCATCTTGCTCTTGCTGACCATTACTGAGATGGACAACTGCCCACCCCTTCCCTGCTGGCTGTTGAACATCTGACACCCCATTATGGGTAGTCTGGGACAACTCAGCAGAGACAGAAGGGCCTGAAGCTTCTCGTTCAGCAGTCTGGAAGTTTCTGTTCAGAAGCCAGAAGTGGTGATGAACAGTTTTTGGCCATGATTTTTGAAGGAATATTTTACTTTCTATGGAGGCGACTGTGTGAAAAACAGCTAACCAAACTAAAAGTGAACTCAACAGGAAAACAAACCTCCTCATATGCAGTGAGTCATTGGGAGAGGAAAGGAAAAGAGAAAATCTCTCAATATCTGGACCAGGAGGTTGTGAACTGGCACTGACCTATGCTGGGTAGCAAGAGTAGAAAGTAAAGAGTTGTACACATTTTAACTGGAAGATAACATCTCCAGATTCAACCAGCTATTACATTTGTGGTACTTTCTCTGTCATTGTAAAACCTCCAAGTTTTCAACCACCCCCAAAAGGCAAGAAAATTATTATCTGGCTTCTTTTTTTCAAAAACAACAATGGGAAAGAAAAACTGTCTTATTACAGCAGAGGTGCTGGTAAAATCCTGTGGACCTGCTAGCAGAATATTCACCCTTAGTGGCCTTTAAAGACCTGAATTTTGGAGATCTCAGTGAAGAAAAGTCTGCAGCTCCTCAGAATAGTTGCATTCAGTCTGTGGGACCTGAATCATAACACAGATTTACTGAATCCTGATTTAGTTCTGGCTCTGGGGCCTCTGCCCAGTGACCTATGTGAGCTCTTGATCCACGCTTGGGTAGAAGACTGGAAAATAAGATTGTGTTTTAATTACTGAACTAAGAGGACTAGAAATATATTTTTAAGACTAGAAATATATTTTTAAGACATGGTTTTGAATATGCCTTTGAACAGAAAAATTAAAGACCTGAGAATGGGATGACTTGTTAGTAGTTTGTAGAGGGATCTTAATTTGAATGGATGGGGTGAAAATATGAGCCACCCCTAAAAAAAAATTGTCTTTTGCATCAAATTAAAAACCCAGTAGCAAAAATTCTCTCATTAGAATTAAAAAAAAAAAAATCATAGCAAAACAATAATCCTTCTGAAACCTATTCAGTCATGTCAGAGTGTTTCAGAGGATGCACAAAGACCTGGCTAAAGGTTTTATGATTTCTGAAGATCCTTCTAGAGAAGAATTTAAAGGGTCTGTAGAGACCTATCTTTAGGAGAATAATTTAGTTTCACCTTTAAATGGCCAGAACACAATCCGATTTTTAGGTCATGCTGCCCAAAAGGAAGAAAATCTGTTTCCTGTCAGAGTTCATGGAGCATCTGGACGATGCTCTTAACCATATGAATTAGTTTTTGGTAGTTCAGGGAGGAGCAGGGAGTAGGACACTGTGATTTTTATGGGTCCCTTACAACTTGAGATATGATTCACAGAGGTGAATGGTGGGAGAATGAGAGACAGGAGACATAAATTGGAACAGCAAAGATTCAGACTGAATACAAGGAAAACTCTTCACCTTGAAGGCCAGCAAGCATTGGAGCGCTTGCTAAAATTCAAACAATGGTTCAGCAATTTTCATTGTTTTCAATAATGATTGCATCTGCAAATTTTTGTATTTGTTATTGAATAAATGTATGTGTAGTACTTGTATAATGTGAATACCTATGCATATCTTATTTAACAGATATATAATGTAATTACTAATATATGACAGATCAACACAGTGGAGAGCAGAGTTGATGCTGAATTGTTGTTGGGGATTTCTTATGGATGAAACCAAAAATTTCATCATTAGGAAAGGTACACCTGTTTTTATGGGGACCTGCAAGTTGTTACCCTAATGACAGCTTTTGAATATGTCAGTATATACTATTTGAAGATGCTGATCTTATATGGGGAGTTTTTGATTTAGGGTTACTTACTTAAAAAGGGAAGATATCACATGCAACCACAAACTGAAACAACCATAAGGTTGCAAAATGAAGTACTCAATTTAGAAATGCAAGAAATTATGTTACCTATAAAATTTTAATTCTGTATTGCTTTGTATATGCATAAAGGCATTGCTTCTAACCACACATTTCTGTATTTTTCTCTTTCATGGCATCCTTGTTTTAATTACTGTTGAGAATGAATAACATAACAGGGCAAGGAAAATGGCAATGTATCAGACTTGTTATTGTAATTGTTGGAATTTAGACAGTAAATAAGGCAGGGAAAGGATGGTTTTGTAGTTGTACAAGCAGATGTTGCCTTGGAAAACGGGAATTTGTCCCTATTTCTGCCATGACATCCCAGTTATGCTAAGTATATCATATATCACAGAATTCCTTTAGTAGACCTCTAGGCTGTTTTTTTTTTTACTATTAAATAAAATAGAGCAGGTTTGGAGTGCCAGTGGTACACCACAGCTTGAATCTGTCATTAAACTCTCCTATCTCTCCAAAGTGGGTGTTCCTGTCCCTTGTCATTGCTGAGTCATGCCCAAGAAAAGTCCAGCTGTAGCTTAATTGTCATGGCCCAAAATGAGATAATGGCACACAAATGTTAAAAATATATGTAAAATTGTGTCAGAGTGTTTTTGCAGATTTGCAAATCCCCTTTAGTTTTCAGTGAAGATAAAGATTTACTAGGTTTCCCTCTTCTTTTGGTGCATGGCCTGAGATTATGCTGGCAGAAAGGCTGCTCCCTGTACCTGCATGTGGAGCAGACAAAAACATAGCATGCTCTGCATTATTCTTAGACAAAGCAGGTAAACAGACTGGTCAGGTTTGTGGCAACTCAGATTAGGAATCCAAGATCAAGAAATAGTTTTGGATATTTCTCTACCTCATTGTCCCCTTGGTGAAATGAAGACACCATGGGCACCAGCAAAGTGCCATTACTTAGCTCTGTGAACCTCTCAAATGCTCTGCTGGGAAGAGTCTTAGGAAAACAGATGAGGAAATAAAAATAAATTCATATTCATGGCACAGTTTGAGTATCATATAAAAGGAAGGCTTGGGGCCAAGCATGAAGATGTTAGGACCTATTGAACAGCTGCTCAGTAACTAACCAGGCAACAGACTTCAAGATGGTGAAGTGCAGACCTGTGCAGTGGATGAGACAGAATGGGTGGATATAAGGAAGATAAAAATAGGTATAGGGGGGGATGGATGGCTGCATGGACTGACAGAGACTCATCCATGCTACAGCTTGAATTTTCCTTGCATCAGAGATCTTGGGACAATAAAAAATAAACCCAGATGCCATGGGTTGACAAAATGCTCTAGCGGGTTTGCAGTCCCACAAGACTAGGATGTGTTACCTCTGCACTCTGCAAATCCATCACTTTGAATTCAGAAATGGGCCTGCCCATTGGAGGGGTCATTATTCTGACTTCTGAACAGAAACTTCTGACTGGAATCAAAGCAGCACTAAAACTCCTCTTCTGGTATTAACTCTTAACTTTTATTTCTATTATCCAGATAGTGACCATTTCACTTTTGAATGTCACTAAGGGAGGAGTCACAATGACCCTGCAGTAATGAGTTCCTTCATCTAATTACCCTTGGAGAAAGAACATTTAAAATGATGGTGTAAGTGTGCATGTGAATAGGTACGTACAAACACACACCCATAGCTTAAACAAAAAAAAAAAAAAAAAATCTGGGTAGATTTTGTCACTTGTGGGGGGAGACGGACAGAACAGTGATAGACACATGGACACCCAGATAAATAGAAGCTAGATTCTGCTAACATATTCTTGTCTAATAAATTGTTGAGCTACAAAAGAAAGCAAAAGTCCTTGTGTACAATATATAGGTTTTCTGTAATGTGAGTTATTGGGAAAAGACAGAGCTGTCCCTTTAACTGGAGAGCTGCAAACAGCTGTTCCTTATGCATACATGCTTGCTTGGTCTGAAAGTTTTGGTAAGTCAGTGCATAACTGACAGTTAGATTTATCTCCCCAATAAGCAATCAACATTATAATAAAGGAAAAATGCTTTCAGTGCACCTTTGAGAGTGCATCAGAAATTAATCTAAACATCAAATTAATTATAGTTTGTAAATGAATAGTGGCTCACAGCCCTAATACTTCTCCCGCTCGTCCTCCTCCCCCTAAAGCCTCCTGCAACCAACTGCAATGGCTGGAGGTGCTGTACAGCAAGTTTGATGAACAGCTCCTTCTCTTTCTTACTCACACAACTCTTTCCTTATCAGCTGGAAGAGCTCCATCCTCACTCTGCAGATCTGAAATCTCAGAGCTTTGGAATAGGCTAGCAAATATTAAACTTCTGTGTCTCCTTCCCCTTCTCTCTGAGAGCTCAAAGCATCCCTCTGGGGGTGTCCTCCTCCCCTTGGATTAGTTTCCAGCTGAGCTGGGCACACCTTATGAGTCCCTCCTTGGCTCTCTGGCTGTGCCAGGTCCTTCAGAGTGGAGAGGACCACAACAAACCAGTGCTGATCTGAACTGAAACATACCAGGGGTCAGTCATGCTTAATGTGCCTGGAAAATAATTTCTGTTTTGTCTCTACTGTGGCAGTCAAGCAAGTGGCTTCTTCCATTGCTCTTTGAGCTGTGATCTGTAGGCTGTAGCCATATGGGAATGACAAACAGATTTTCCAGAGCCCTGACACAAAATGTATAGTCACTAGATCATGTGAAATAAAGGACAAAGCTAATTCTAAGGGCTACAGGAAGAAAGGATCAGGTAGAGACTTCCTTAGGAAATTTGAAATCAAGTTAATAGTAAAAAGAAAAAAAAATCAAACTTAATCATAGTACTGATAACAGCAACAAACAGAGCTACATGCCTCAACTCCTTTCTAATAATGCACCTATTTTGTGGGAATTTTCTGTTTACCAAAGGAAGAATCAGAAAAGAAACCCTTAAAGCTTTTATCTGATAAATAACTCTCCTCATCCATGAGTCCTAAAGACCTGTGCAAAGGAGTCAGTGTACTTTTCCAAGAAGGGGAGCCAAATCTTAACAGCTAGGTTGACCTAGCTGTGATCACCCATATGGGCTATGAACATGCATCTAGAATTTCTTTCCTTTACAACACCTTACTTCTGCACCTGCTCATTTCCTGGATGAACCCTAGGAGAGTTGCTGCCTTTTTCTAATTTTTTTTTTTAATTTTATTATTAAATGAGAAACTGCCATATTTGGCAGTGCATATTGAAGGCACATTGTCAGCAGGTGCCGTACAATATTTTCCTTATGTACCTCAGGGTCCCTTGTTCCACTCCTGTGTCTTATGGAGTGCTGCCAATGCACTTTAGACCTAATGTGCAATGCCCCTTGTCCCAGGGCCCTGTACAGCATTGCCAGTGTCCTATTCTCTTGACACATCTTACTTCTTTCTATTTCAGCTTCCAGATTGAAACTCTGTAGATCATCATGACCTGCCTGCTGCCTTGCATCTCCCACTCCACCTTTTTTGCCACCACACTGCAGCATTTAACTGCCACAGCATGTTTTTAATAACAGGATACAAGCTCTGCCCATCCCTCAGCCCTTCTCCCGAGCTTCACCCTCTCCTGTGTTCAGTTCTCATTCCTCACTGCTTTTCTCACTTTTAATCTCTCTCCTTTGTCTCCCCAGTTTCTTTTCATAAGCTAGGAGGAGTTTGGTAGGGATTAGAATTATTTAACAGCAAACTTAATTAACTATTATGACCCTCATCAAGTGATGTTATTTTATCTATTTTGGCATCTTCATATAAGACTGGATGTTTTTCCGAATGAAGTGGTCCATTAGCAAGTTTCAAATGCACTCCCTGCAGGAATCTGGAATGAAACAATCAATGTTCACGTTGTACTAGGAGTCAAATAAGACATTTCCTTTAGGACATATAAACCTATGGTCCTAAGAAGCCTTTGCAGTTTGTAAGATGGAATGCTCCTTGTTTTGTTTAATGTGGGACATTTCAAAAGGGGCTGGGACATTTTGTGGATGTGAAAGTGCATCTGGAATGTGCAGAAAAGGAGAAAAACGTATGCCACTTGTGTTTGCTTACACCTGTGGTGTCAGAGAAGCTCAAGCTGAGTGGAGGGAAACCACAGCATCTCTCTGGGAATAAGACAGGTTGTTCACAGCCTTCCAGAGTCACTGTCCCATGGGGAGAAACTGAAGCTGCTACAGCAATGGGTATGAAGAACAGGCACATGCCAAGGAGACATGTAGGGGACAAAGCAGGGACATGGAGCAGAATTGGCCTGACAGTGTCTGCTGCTCAATGGTGTGCAAAAAGTTGCCAGATCCAGGTATTTATTGCTCTCAGAAAGAGGTGACTGGAGCAAACCAAGTGTTCCAGTAAAGCAATTCCTCCAGCTTTAATTTATCCACATCTTATTTGACACTTTGGGATAACCATTTGACCTCTGCTTCTCCATCCATGTTCTCTTTTTTCTAATTTCTGACATATCTTCCTAATTAATACTGCCCAAGCCTGTCTTGCTTGCTCTCTTCTCTGTTAAAACATTTTTTCTAGAATATGTCTGTCTCTGTATTTCACTAACTTAATGTCTTCAAGTGCTTTCTTTAGATGTGTCTTATAAGACAACAGTGAGTGTTGCTGGGCTGTGTTGCAGCGTCACCCTATGACAGAGGTAGAGTTAGCCATGTGTGGGCAGGGTGAAAAATTGCCCTTCTCACATTGCCTACTTGCCTTAGCAGCCTTAATAGTGTTGTTTTACTGGAGTTCTCTTTTAGCCTTGTACACAAACTGTTCATATTTAAACTATCTACATAACTGAGAGGAGAGTTATCACCAGAACCACTGAGACCAGCACAAAGATGTAATCCACGTCCTCTGACATTTAGCACACCTACACACAGAATAACTGGCACACGTGTAGTGGGAATGTGAGAGACCCAGTGCAAACTCTGCCTTGTGCAGACACAAACTCTGGGTTCCTGCAGGTGTTGACATTCAGGCTGCTGCACACTTTACCTCCGTGCAAGTCTTCCTAGACCAGCCCACTCTGAGAATGGGAGTCACCGTCTTCGAGGAGTGTCCAACTAAGTGTAATTTTTCTCTGAGTGAGACGAGTCCTGCTGTGGCCCTGCCATTTCACTGGGAATTGACAGCACGGCCCAGTTGGAGAAACATGCTGGCTGCAAAAGGAGTGTGTGGGCAGAGGCTACCGGGGTCAGCTGGGCATTGAGTGAAGAACCAGTGAGAGAGAGAAGGGTAGAATGGGGAAGAGCTGTGAAGGTGAAATCACTAAGTCTGAATACAAGAATGGGAATAGGACAGTGCCTGAGAAGACACCCAAGGGGATGCAGACATGGTCATTGATGGAGGCTTAGGTCATGGGGGATACACAGGGTGTTGGTGAAAGGGAAGGACAAGGATGGTCTGCATTTGGGCATGTTACAGCATCAGGACAGGGACAGGAGAAAAAAAAAAAGCCAGAGGTTTGAAAAATTGTGAGAGAAAATGAAGGATTTGGGTCTAGCCTGGATGTGTGTGGCAGAAGAAAAGTCATAGGCAAAGAATCCTCCCAGACTAAACTACTTTTTTCAGTGAGAAGTCAGGGTTGTTTCTTAGGCAGCCTTACATGGTAGAGCAGGCAGTCCCACCAGGGAAAACAACAGACATACTTTGAGCACTTTCACATTTTATATCTGGTATTGGTGTTTACTGTAGCTGGCATTCCTCACTACTTCTTGTCAGCCAGGAGGCAGTGGCCTCTAAATTGAGAATGTCAAAACCACACTATGATTTCTTTAGCATGTGCAGGTGCTAATGGTTCTCTGCAGGCTCATGGACTCCAGAAGCCAGGAGAAAGGTTTGTTTCTGATCTCATTTTCTTCCTAATACTCCTGTAGCTGCTCCAACACTGTCCTGCCAGTAGTGGCAAAAAGAGATAAATTTGTGTTGAAAATGCAGGCAAGAATTCAGATGCAAATAATAAGGGGAAAAAAATCTTAGAATGGTTTGGGTTGGAAGGCACCTTTGAGTTCATCAAGTTCCAATTATCCTTGCCCTGTGCAGGGACACCTTCCACTAGGCCAGGTTGGTCCCAGCTTCATCCAACCTGGCCTTGGACACTTCCAAGGATGAGACATCCACAGCTTCTCTGGCCAGCCTGTCCCAGGGCCTCACCATGCTCACAGTCAAGAATTTGTTCTCAATAGCTAAGCTGTACCTCTCCTCTTTCACTTTAAAGCCATTCCCCCTTTCCTATCTGTACACAGTTTTGTAAAAAGTCCATCTCAGCTCTCTTGCAGCCACTTTAAATACTGGAAGGTGCTATCAGGTTTCCCTGGAGCCTTCTCCAGGCTGAACACTCCAATTCTCTCAACCCATCTTTATAGCAATGGTGACCCAACCCCCTGATCATCCTTGTGGACCTCCACAATTCTATTTTGACATGCTGCTCTACTGACTTGTTCAGTTTGTGCCAGCTGTTTACAGGTTGTTCAACAGTGAGACAAAGGCATCAAATAAAGTTTTTTATGTTCCTGTGGAAAAAAACATGGTGACATTTTTCTCCATAGAATTTTTAAAGTTTGTCTAAAGCAGGACTTCTTGACAATTTCTCGACAACCTGGGGCTAAACTCTGTTATAGCAATTTATTTGAGATCTGCTTAGCAGATATATTTTAAAAGGTCATATAATAGTGGAATATCTTTCTGGGGCCAGACAGAATTGTCCCCCCAGGCTAGCAGTTGGAGAGCTCTAGCTGCACTAAAAAAAAAGTGAAATAGAATGCAAATGCTGTGTTCTTACATGTTGAGTTTTGGGAAATGTTCTAGCAGCTAAGAAGGAATTTTCTTACTTTCAAAGTTAATAAAATACCTTATTTTCCTTTAGGAAAAAGTAATTTATTTTTTATTTAAATTTATTTCCTCAAAAAAAAATGCCAGCTTCAGTAGACTTAGCAAAACAATTGAAAGGCCTGATTTCCTCTAATAACTTTACATTTTTACATTGCTTTAAATCTGAAGGTCAGGAGGGTGGGAAGTTTTGAAAAGCAATGTAACCTACCTGTGATGGTTAGCTACCTGTGCTTCTGTTATTTCTATCCTTCTGGAGGCGGTGGATGTGGAAGCATAGTCAACATGTTTGTCTGAGACCAGCAGTCACAGCAGGCACTCAGCTCTATGGAAAACTAGGAGAAATCCAGAGACAACTGGGACTTGACACCTGGGATCCCAAAATAACTGGACCTGGGTATTTGTGCCTCAGAAGCAGATATAAGGTGACCAAGATGCACCAGCAATCTTTAATTCCTTCTTTTGCTTGTCTGTGTGCTTGAGTCAACACTTCCAAAGGAACACCTCCCTATTTCAGCCTTCAATATCCCACAGTTAGTTTTGGAGTTCACTTCACCCAACAAGCTGATGTTTTGTTTCTCCAAGTAAAACTCAAGAAAAGTTTCTGCTAAGCCCCCTCAGGTCCTGCTTAACTCTCAGCCTTGGTCTCACAGCACCTCGGAAGCAGCCCCAAATCCCTGCCGACAGACGGGGTGTGTGTTGTGTCCTCGTGGGGCCTTGTAGCCATCAGCCTTTGAACTGAGTGGGGATAAGGCTCACAGCTGTCCAGAAGGCTGCCATTTATGTGGAGAACCAGGCCCAGAATTCCTCTAAACATAAATGACAATTTCACTGTCAAAGGTTCATTTCCAATCTGTGGATCTCCTTGGAGCATCAGTTTCAGTGTCACCCAGAGCTGTGCTGGTCTGCTCAACTTGTTGTGAGATTTATGTATATACATATATTTGTAAAATTTGTATATAAAAAACAGGTGGGCTCTGCATTCACTGGGCCTAATTCATAGTTTTGAGTTCTAATTTGAATTTGCCAACTGCCTCTGCAAGCCAGACTCTTTGTCCTTCATTCCTCTAGCGCTGGAGAGCGCAGCAACCCAGTGACTCCTGGTGACTGGGAGGGCTGTGTCCCTCTCATCAGGGGTCAGGGTTCCTTCAAACAAAAGGGAAAATAGCCTGTTCAGACCCTCTGTGGATGGGCAGGAGAAACTGTGCATAGAGAAAGGGCACAAAACTCTTGAAGTACTCTCTGACATGCACTGTGAGTAGCAAGGGGATGAGGTGAGCTGTTCAGGAGGGGAAAGGGGAAGGCAGCATGGAAAGAAAGCACAGTGTGGAGATTGAGAGTGATTTTAAAATCAAATGAAAACTCCGATGAGTCTTAACTCTGGAAGTTTGCCTGAGAGACAGAATCCAGATTAGCTGCAAGTAACAGGAAAAGAAAAGCAATAGTTTGTTCTGTTGCACTTCCCAGGAAGGGTCTGCAAGAGGTGCAGGATGGCAGAGAATCAAAAATGACAGATCCCAGTGGTAGGCACATGGCTGTGAGAGATCCCCTGTCCACCAAGTGTGATGGGATCAAATGTGCCAGGGTCCCCATGCTGCCAAACTGCCAAAAGGGACCCTTAGGAGCCCCAACCTTGCAAAAGGTGGTATCCCAGTGAGAACCCAAACATACATCACTCCATGGCTGTTGGCTGGCTGAGCTCTCCCACCGTGGGTGCAGCTCAGGGTGTGCCTGCCTGGGGCTCACAGGCAGCTCCAGGCTGCGCTCCTTCTCTGCTCCAGCTGGTGGGATGGAGCCAGCAGTGAGGCCAGAGCTGTGTCAGCCAGGTGCAGCTTTCAAACCCAGCCTCTTAGCACAGCCTGTCAGCTGAGGCATGGGGTTACCTTGGCCCATCTCTATCTGCTGGGGTGCTGCCTCAGGTCCAGTAGGTCAGAACATGTCTGAATGTAATCTACCAAGCAGCCATCATCCCCCAGAAGACCAGGCTCTCAGCAGATGCTCAGCCTTTACCCCCTTGCAGTCTAATGCAGGAAAGCTGACTCTACAGCCCTGTCTTCCCTTCAACCCCAGGGCCTGTTTGTCCTTTGCCTTAGGTACAGAAATTCCCCTTCTGCAACAGGATGCCTCTGCTAATCTCATAATTTCACCTATGTCCAGCCCCCTCCATTTTTCTCCAGTTGCTTTAGTCTATTCTGCACCCTCCCCACCTTTACAAGTGAGGTATTTTCTGACCCCACCAGTGTCTGCAGCACCTTGCTGCTGGTGAGATGCCAAAACTTGACCTCTAAGCAGCACACACAACTCTGAGCATGAGACAATCAGGAGAGAAAGAAGGAAAGGGGAAAGTATTGACAGGAGTAAATTGAGAGAAATCATAAAGCTTAAGCAGAAAGAAAGCAGTTTGAAAGGTAAAGTATTCAGAGAAAGCCCTTTCCTGGATGAATCTAATTGTTTTGTTATCTTTACCCACCAAAGCATTTACTTTGGTTTGTCGCCCGATCCACAAACACTTTCGAGGAGATGACATTACCGAAAGGCAGGAACATCTGCATCAGCTCAGCATCCCCAAACTCCTGGGGCAGATGGTAGATAAACAGGTTACAGCCCTCTGGTCCTATCAAGAGAAAAAGAAGACCCATGAATGAAGAGAAATAGGATACGAGAAAGCACATGGTGGAGATTTACTTTGGCATCTTCTCTCTCTGACTGGTGAGTGGTCACGCTAGGAAGCAGCCTGTAGACTCTCAGAAGAATGGACAAAGCAGAAGACCAGGAACTCAAAAAGTCACCTAGACACTATGGTAACTTCAACAGCTTTCCCAGGACACCAGGATAAAATCTAGAGAGAGAGGAATGCACCAGCACATGTGGCCATGGAAAGAACAGAACGGAGGAATAAGAACACAGAGAATGAAAGAATATGGTTCATAGATTTTATTTGTTCCTCATAACCTCATTTAATCTGCAGGGTTTTGGATGACCCACAGTATCCCTTTCCTCTTTCCAGTGTCTGAAGCATGCAGAAGTTTCATTACCTTTCTTGAATCTGTGTGGTGACAATAACATCACACAAATGATGATAATAAGCAGAAAGATATGCTCACAGGCTCATCTTGTTCTGTAGAATTTTACATTCATCCCCCCAGCTCAAATCAGCCTGAAGACTCCCTCAGATCTGGACAGTTAGGCCATGTCCTCCATTCTAGAGCATTCTGCAGGAGAGATTTTAGGTGGATTTAAATCCAAATTACTAGACAAGAGGGATTGGATTTTTGCCTCAATCCTGTAACACATACTCTTACCAATTTTAGAGGGTGTTCTGGAAAACATCCAGAGAGGTGTCTTTAGCTGGAATATGAAGTTAAAATAGAGACCCTCAAAAAATATTCTGTTGAAATTGTATTTTGGGGCAGAAGAGGGCAAACATGCCTCTTGTCAAATAGCCTAGAATATAAATTTTCAACCTGACTTTTATTTTTATGCATGCTGTCCTTGAGCAACAGTCAAAAAGGTGCGTCCACATGGTTTTGTTAAAGAAAATTAAACATTTAAAACCCTTGCAGTGTTCAATAGCAGAAAACTGTATATTTTGATGAGACAGGGATTTTTTTTTCATCATTTTATTTCTAAAGGTACTTCCAGCTGCTGCCCAGCTCTGCACTGACCTCGACAGGTAACTCCAGCTCTGTTTGACTCAGAGGGATCGAGATGAAGGGGATACATTGTGTGCCCTTTGCCAAAAGGGTTAGAGGTCAGAGAGAAGGAGGGTTTCCTCCTTCCCCCTCACCCATGTGCCTACAGCCCTGTGACCTGACTCAGTCAACTTTCCCCTTTTTACGTCTGGGGCACAGTGTGGGGAAGGAAAAGGTTTTTTAATACTCTCGTTTTCTTCATCAGGGCATAATTACAGTGTCATAACACAGCAAATTACAACTTTGCCTTTCCTGTTAGGGAGAGGAGTTCGTCTAGATGCTCCCACCTTTTATTACCCATTACTCATCCCCCCGGCTGGCAAGAGAAGTACGGCGAAGTCAGGATTCTGGCAGATGCCCATTTAAAGCTCATTAAAATTCCTGGGCCTCAGCATGATTGAAGTCACAGGCTCTCCACATTTCCTTTTGGATTAATGGAAAATGAAGCCCTAATGAATATTTGCTAAGCACAATTTTCCCCACTAATTTGCTAAAAGGACTGTCATGAAGGAACAGCTGATCCTTTGCATCTTGTGCATTTCCTAAAGGTCATGAGGATGGTAACAGGGTTTCTTCCAAATGGGGGGGATAGTGGTATAGTGGGATAATTAACTAATTAGGCACCCGGTCATCTGCTTAGCCAAATTACTTTTGAACCTCAGTGGCCCATAATCAGGCTCCCCTATTTCATGCCAAGCTTTTCCAGTTTCCCCCCACCTCCCGTCTGCCTCTTCTTTAGTCTTCTCACTGGGCAACTATAATTTTTCCAATCCTTGCTGCCATCCATTTCCACACAATACAGAGTTATTGGCATAATAAGCTAGATATGAAACAGTCTGAAAGTGTTAAACAAACACTAACCCCCTTAGGTGTCTGTTAAAATTGAGAAAATTCTGCCCAGGAGCAGACTGCAGTCCAGAATAACAGGAAAAAAATTCATTCCTTCATCTGAACGTGCCCCAGAGCACTTCTGCTGTGGGATTTGAGATCCACATTATAATAAAATGGGTAAAATCTTGGCTTTGCTGCAGTCGGTGGCAAAATTCCCACTGACATCACCAGAGCCAGCAGTTTGCACTGTAAAACTGGCCAATTCTTTCAAAAATACCAGCTGCATTTCCTGCGGTCTTGGATGTGTTGTGCATGAGTAGGGAGTCTGCCTGTGTGTGCTGAGAAACACCTACCAAGGCATAAGGCAGACCAGGAGGCACGCAACTTTAGCTACACCACCTTTAGCCTGGGCTCAAGGAGAGAACAACCCTTAGTTCACCTTGAAATCAACTTTTCCTCACGTGACTCAGAGACCAAAAGGAGGGTGTGAAAGAGCAGGGACCATTCTCGTAGATCAGCTTCGCTCTAAAATGTGCCTGGGAAACCTGTGCTGTGGCTTCCCTTACTGACCCAGACATTCAAGGCTGAACTCACTTTGTTTCCAGTTACAGAGGGGTTTTTCCTAACTTTCAATGCTGAAAACTTCACTTGTTTCTGAGAAAAAAAAAACAAACAAACCCCAAAAAACAAACAGCAAAAAAATCAAAACCAAAAAAATAATTTTTGTTTTGTTTTGTCACCCCCACATATGAAATTACTGCCTTTAGAATTTAACAAGTGATTTTTTTGTTAAATCTGTCTGTAAGTTACCTGCCACAGCCAGAGCCCTTGGTAAAGAACTCACAAAACAATATCTGTCTTCTTCAGCCCTCCTAGCTTTTTTTTGGATAGGTTTTTGCCTGATTCAAGGTCACTTGGGCACTCCATAGAAGGCTGTGTGTTTGTGTGTATGGCTGTCTTGTACACTTAGGTATATTTTTATGAAACCAAAGACAAGATCATAAGGAAGAAATTCATTACTGTGAAGGTGGTGAGGTTCTGGAACAGGTTGCCCTGAGAAGTTGTGGATGCCCCATTCCTGATAGTGTTCGAGGCCAGGGAGGATGGAGCTCTGAGCAGCCTGATCCAGTGGAAGATGTCTCCCTGCCCATGACAGGTAGTTGCAACTAGAGGGTCTTACACAAACAATTTTATGATCCCATTTGTTTATCTCAGAATTCTTTAAAGATCTTAGTCAGTTCTCAGTGCACGAATGTAATGAGTTCTGAGGGGCTTGCTCAGGATACTGGAACAACAGAAAAAACACAGCTGGTATGGAAAAAATCTTAATAAAGACTACAACTCTCTTTTTGGAGAAAAAGTTCTTGTTTTGGACAGAGTTAATGGATTATTGGAGATGACTATACTTGGCAATTCAGGGCTGAATATAACAATAAAATTATTTACGACAGGCTTTACTTTTGTTTTGAAAAAGGCTATAGTGTAGCTTGAAATCTAACCCCCATGATACATTGTCAGAAAAAATGAAGTTTCATTTCAACACTGATGTCTGCCATGCCTCTTGGTTTTATGACATGTATACATTTTATGATATATATATATATATACATTTCTGTTCATTTATATACAAGGAGAACAGTTAGCCTTGATTCGGACAAAAAAGCAAGGAAAGCTTTAAGGACTGTACAGTATATGGATGTTCTGTAGATTACAGAAAAACTGTCCTGGATAATGGAAAAACCTGTGACAGGGGGTACAGAACCACATGGTGGGTTTGGCTGGGCTGAACCTAGGCTGAGCCTTTGACAAGCCATTGCTCTGCCCATGCTCCTCACACTTGAGCTCATTGTCAGTTTTTTAGCACAGGGAGAGCTGCAGACCCAGCCTCTCCCTGCCTGCCCACCTTCAATATATACCTGTTCTGACATCAGGAGCCCATTATTGCATCCCAGCACTGGGAGACAGTGTCATGAGGAAAGGCTATGATGAGGCTTGTTTTTCCAACAGTAATTAAAACTGGGCTAACCCACAAGGTTGTATGAAGCCAGGCTGCAGCACTGTATTAAGCTGCGCACCTCACCTCTACAGCAAACACTCAGAGAATGGAATTTCATTGCCTCTCCTGCTTGCCCAGAATGTTTGAGCACAGCATAGATAGGAGTTGCAAACTTGTACCAAGGAGTTGCACTTCCTCGTTTCAGAAACTACATCAAGATGAGTAATACAGACTTAAAATTACCTCCAAGTTTTGTGTGGTTGACATGGCCTGAATCAAGATTTTATCTTAAGCTTTGGTAGTTTTGGATCAGTTCCACCCTATACACCCTGTCAGCTGCCTGCAGCCTCAGTGCTCATGTGGCAATAATGACTCATCTCTACAGGAATATTGCAGCAGCAAAACGTCCCCGGGCTTGTTATCCAACTGGGATCCAGGAGTGGAGAGCTGAAATTGTCATTAATAATGTGATCTCTGGTGTTATTGTGGTGGTAGGGCTGGTTCACTAACAAATCAATGTTTGTGCACATCCTTGCAAACCTAAAATACCCTTCTCAGCACTGAGTGTTATTGTTATTATTGAGTTCCCTCTCACTGTGTTTTCCTGCTAAAGGTTAGAGATGCTTAAAGGTCCTGACCCTCTGCTAAGGGGGAGTGTTGTGCTTTACAGAATATTCCTCTAGCAAGAAACAGAGAAAGACGGAGCCTCTCAGCACTGCAGGAAAATGAGGAACACTGGGAATGGCAGCCTGCACTGGACTGGTGGTTCATCTCACATGGCTGTCCCCCAGCCACCCTCATTCTCAATGCCAGCTGCTTTTAGCAAGGAGCAGAGTTATGAGACAGCTTGTCCACTGGGTGACACTCACTCCTAACCCACAGAGACACACCATGCCTTGTGAACACAGGGGTCTACAGGCAGAGGGTCTTCAAAGTGTGCACCACAGCTTGCCCCTGCTTCTGGTGGTTCCTGGCGCAGCGCTTTGCTGAGCAATGATCTGCTCGCCATTTTGTCCTGTGCTTAATCTAGCCCCAGTAAGTAATAAAAAGCAAAGTCCTTCAGCATGGGGGAAACATCTCTGTAATGATACGATAGGTCTGTGCATCTGTTCTCACAGCAGGGACATGTACTAGAGCTAATCAGGAGCTGGAAGTTGTGTTCCCCAGGAAATTCTGACATAGGAAAAATTTAATTCCAAATTAGATGGAAATGACGACATTTCTAATTTTCTTACAAAATGAGATTTCTCCCCCAAAGTAGTTTTAGATCATCAGAATGTTTTAGTCTGATGGTGTAATCTAGATTCATTTCATTTTGACTCTTAGACTGTATTAAAATATTAAATGTAATTACATACATATAATAACACATATAATATAGACTATGTCTGAGTTAGTGATCTAATAGAGGATAAAATTTAAAATGTAACTATTTAAAATGAGAGTTGCTAAGCTGGAGCACCTGACTTTAATGTCTCACTCAAGCAAGCACACTCCTCCTTCTTGACAAAAGGGAGCAGTTCTCCTTGGAGGACAACTGGAATGGAACCACTCAAGTTGCCTCTGAGGACTCCACTGCTCCCCACTGACTGTAAAAGAAATATTACATGGAACAGTTTTCTCCCAAGGCATTTACATGCAAAAATGGTAGATTCACCTCTCCTTACTCTTCATGTCTTCCGTGAAGCCATCCAGTCCTGTGGAGTAGATTACCCAGGCAACTCTCATAGACATTGCAAAGAAATAGGAACTTTAGCTACAAGTTTTTTCTCGTCCTGATATAGGGATTTTGCTCTGCAAGGTCTGACTGATGTTTCCAGATTATCAGTGGAGGCTGAAAGGCTGAAAGGACTAGATCAGCTGCTCTTAATAGCAAGTCCTTGTTCTCCAAACAGCAGGTGTCTGAAATGATGTTACTGCCTTTTAATGAAGGGCCACTAGTGCTTTGTTTCCCATAAAGCTCTTTATTCCAATGCAATTGCATTTTTATCTGCATTCTTGTCTCAAACAGAGGCCCTCACTGGACGTTAATGGCTATGTTGCTAGCTGGTCTTTCCATGTCCCATGCACACCAGCATGCTTTCCTCCCAGGGGACTGAAGAGACCTCATCAGCAGTTCCCCACATGGACGGTCCACCACAGTACTGTTGGTGACAGTGATGCCATGCCACATATGGAAATGGAGAAAAACTCATTGGACCAGGCATTCAAAGCAATTGGGTGTTTAATGGATGCTCTAGGTGCACGAGGAGGGGAACCAATGAGATGGGGATGGCTCGCTGGGGTCACAAAGGAGGACATCACTTTCACTTACCTTCTCTCTGTTGCTGTGGGATCATGGGAGGTGGCTGTGGGAATGCTTGGCTAATCTGGCCATAAGCAGCAGGATAAGCAGCTAAAGGGGAGAGAAAGGGAAAAAAAGAAAGGACAGATTTCAGTGCTGGGAAGCAAGGAGCTTTCACTCCAAACCACCAGACCAAGCCAGACGTGGCTCTGCCCCTGTGTTTTGCTCTGTGAAGGGCCATCTCGTGCAGTCTGAGGTGTGGTGTAAGAGCTATGGTTGTGCTCCAGGAGGTGCCACAGCGCCTGAAGCATCCTCCCTCCCTCCCTCCAGCTCCATCAGCAGCAACACCTGGGCAGCCATGCATTGTAAAAGGGGGGCTCTGCTAAGACCACTCCCAGCAGAGATGTCCGACCATTCTGCGTGGCGACAGGAACACGTTCACCCGCGAGCTCAGCGCAGAGGTGCCCACGCTGACAGCCACCCACAGAGCACGTGCACACCTTTCCCCCACCTCACCTCTGGCACCCTGATTAACTCCCATGCTCATAAAAACAGTTCACACGTGTGTTTTCCTCATGTGCCCACAGGCTGTATAGGCACAGTTGCACATACACTCTCAGATATACATTTTCTTTCATGCCCGTAGAGTCTTCCTCTCTCTCACACAAACACAGTGGAAACAGTGAGCAGCAATTAAACAATTTTCCCCATCTCAGCTCCCCCACCAAGCAAACAAGGGGAGCCATTCACTACCACAGATGGTAGATGATGTGCCTTGCTGCTAAAAATACAGAGTATGGGTCGCTTGCAAGACCAGAGAGAAGAGGATAGGGGCCATGTGTGTGCAGAGGGGTTAATTAACAGCTCAAAGGGTTGAGTTGCTTCCCATCTATCAAACCTCACAAGCAATAAATGACAATAACTAAAACACCGGCAAATGAAGCCCTACATGGAGAATTAAATTAAGTTTCCAGATACAGCGCTGACACAAGATAATAGCCATTCCTCAGCAGGAACCCATGATTGCTCCAGTTACCACAGGAAATAATGACTTTGGGGTGGCAGCTTCCTTGCAACGCTGGCCATGGACACCTCGTGAGGGGAGGCTGAACACGGCAGGGTCGTGGTCTGCACCAGGTCACTTTGGCTGGTGTCAGTCCATCAACTGCAAAGGAGCTGTTCAGCATACAGGGCAGCTCGAGTGGAGGCTGAACCGTGGGGAGCTCTGGTGAAATCTGCTGGGAAGCAGGAGGATGTCTGGGTAGCTCTTAAGCAAGGCTCAGACTGACTAAGCGGGGCATGGCCAGTAGACACACCCTAAAAAAACGGGTGTGTGCAGGCATTCCATCTCCTGCCCAGCACTGGCAGCAGTGGCTCTGCAGGGTCTGGCTGCCCATCTTCCCTCTTTGCTGCAGCACTCAGGAGACCTGCTTTAGAAAGCGGCCTCCAAAGCAGTGGCATGATTTTGCCCTTGGGCACTGTGCTAAGGCAGACCAGACTCAGTTCTATTGATGAAGCTTTCCTGGGGTGCAGGTCAGTGGGAGCCTTTCCATGGAGATTACCTCCTTTGGGAGAGAACACCCTGGATGTCTTGATGTTTGTGCAAGTTGAATCAGGGAGTCTGTGGCCCCCAGCCTGTCCCTGTGCCAGTAAAAACCTCCCTTCCCTCAGCCCCCTGAGGTGTGTTCAGAGTGTAATGGCTTTAGAGAAGAGAAAGGTTTATTGGGAGAAAGTGTTAATACTAACGACCTGCGTACTGCTGCACTCCAGCGTAGGCTTGCTGCAAGGGGTCTGCTGCAGTGGGGCTCTGTGCTGTGGAGACACAAGAGAGACAAGGAATTAAGGGGTTAAAACATGACAGGCACTCTCCCCTTATCTTTTATCATCAATATGTGTTATGAAACAGACAGACCCAGGGGCTGAGGGTTGAAGAGGAGCAGCTCACTTGCCCTATGGACAGGAATGCAGAGAACCCCCCAGGATGGCTAAGAGGGTTCTGTCCCCCAGCCATCACCCTGTGAGACCTTGGAGCAGAGGACAAACAAACCTCTCTCCTCATTTCCCAAGCTTAAATTATGGATCTGCAGTGATCATGCAGATTTTTGGCACTAATCAACCCCAAAGAACCCTCATCTTAAGCCAGGACTAACACTGTGCTAGGTGCTGTGCAAACTCAGATCTCAGTGACAGCTACAGTCACATGAAACTTTCAATCAGAGCAGAAAACAACAGGGGCATAGCAGGAGGAAGGAGAAGAGAACAAAGCAATGGCTCCTGTCATCCCCACATCCCTTCGAAGGACTGTGTTGCTGCCAGGCAGCCCCCAGTGAGAGAGAAGAAGCTGCATGGAGGGGAGGGGGACACCACTTGTCTGCTCCAGGGAGGATGCTGTGAATCTCTGCATAAGGCATGCAGTCTCTTGCTGGCTTCAAAGTGTATTTTCTCTCTTTACAAGTGTGCATTCCTCCCCACTAAAACTGTTTATTTTTGTGAAACTTTGAAGTCTTGCTCAAATACAACCAAAGCTAGTTAAGAATTTTTTTTTCTTTTTCTCCTTTGGTTGATAGGGAGAAAAAAGAAATGTGTTAGATAAGCTCTTTATCTGCATCAATAAAAAATTTAAAGCAAAGCTTGGCTAAACCTCCAGTCCAAATGTCACCTTGGCCCTAATATTTCACTTCTGCTAATGAGTTTAATTTGTATTTATTGGGACTGCACAGTTCTACATTTATGCAGTCCCTCCAACCTATTCCTTGTAGGATGATCCCTTAGGGAACTGCCACTTTCCCACATCCATCCCACCTTTTTTCCTTCTTACCCGCACAGAGGTGTGGCTGGAGGCAAGGCTTGGAGGATGCAAAGGTGGGGGCCTCTTGGAAGGAAATCTGGTGCCATACACCTATCCAAGGAAAGACACTGACTGTATGGCAAAGTGTGGGGGAGGTTGTCATACGTGAGTATTACATACCCAAGGAACACGGATAAAGTGTTTTCTTACAAATAGAAATACCAGCTTGAAACTTAACTTTAAAGATCACCATTGGTCATGATGGAAACTTGCAAGGTCTTACACTTTTCTCCCAAAATACAAGGAGGAATGGTGAAACGACCAAATTTGAGGTGGCAAACCCAATTAGCTGGCTAAGGCTTGGAAGCTCCTGTTCATTATGGATATGACTGGATCATGTAGACTTTGAGGTTGGGGTAGTCATAGGAAGAAATAAGTGGGATTGCAGTCTTAGCTTGGAATGGTTTCCTGGCTGACTTTTGGCAAGTCCCTCAACACATGTGTATGTGAAATGGGAAAGCACTGTCTCACTGTAAGGATTTTCATTTTTTTACAAAACAATGTGTGGAGAATATGTTAAAACCTGTGGTAGGTCAGTGGCAGGCAGACTAGAGATTCTATACGACATTTTTAAAGAGTAGTTGTTCCAGGAAAATAATGGAGGTAATGTTTGGAAAACACAATTTTTTATTTTTTTTTTACATACCACTTTCTTCTTGAAGAAGAAACCAACTAAAGTCCATTCTTTTTAACCTCTGCTTAAAACTGTTTTCCTCATAAAACAGAATACTGGTCATATTGCTCCACAAGAAAACTGAACAGCTATGAAAAGTTGAGTTATACATCAGTTCCCTCACCCCTTTAGGAGAACGGATCATAATAACTTAGACCTTTCAAGTCCTGTCAGGTAGAAGATATCTCCTGAGAAAGGTGAGGGAACGTTTCTGAGAGAAACAAATCTTTTTTAAACTATGGTTTTACAGATTGCAGTTAAGGAAAGGATCTCCCATCTCTGCCCCAAAGGCAACTGTGCTTCTTTCATTGCACATAAGAAGAAATTGTCTCTGCTGCTCAGGAAATGCTATTACAGTATTTCCTTCCTCCCCAGATGAGGCTGATTTGGACAAATTGTTCTGCCCCCTGACTTGCTGATAATTAGCAATGGCTGGCACTTCATTGATACAAGAGAACTCACTAAGAAGGACCTGTCCTGTGGTCCTTTCCTTTATTCCCTGCCTTATCCTGGCACATGTGGGAGTTTCCTGACCTTCCAGCTATAGCTGAGTCTATCTCCTGGACATGACCATCTGGCTCACTGCAGAGCTGCTTTGCTTATCCCACCTGTGGATATCTCACCTGCCTTTGGAACCATACTTTGACCATCAGAACTAAGGTATTCTGCTTAGGAAATATATGCTGAGAATCCCCCACTTTTACGGTTAAATATTAGAGCTGAGTAAATAATTTATTTAAAGTGTTTGGGATAACAGGCCATGAAATGAAGCCTTTCTGCCTTCCACACTAGAGCTTTCAGAGTTCATTATTTTCCCGAGTATTTATGACTTGCCACCAAGGGTAATATCTAACTGAGTGTTTCTCGTGAGGCTGCCTTGTGACCCAGGTCATGCATGGGGTTTTGTCTTGGCTCACAGCACATGCAAGCCACTGGGAAGGTTACAGTTAGCTTTTCTCCAACCTGAGAATCCCTTCCTCATGGGAAAAAAATATTCTAAGTATCTGTTCTAACACACGGGGCCCTAAATGACCTGACCATCCCTGGATGCTCTTGAAAGGAGAGCTGAAAGCACTTCTGGGGGGGCAGCAGATCCTGCCTTGTGGCTCTGTTTTACTTGTAGGTTCATACCCTGCCTTGGCCATTTGGGAAAAGCCAAAGTTGTGGTGAGTCACAACCAGCAGGAATTTAACTTGACACCTCTTAAAAGTGATGACTTCTCTCACTGAAGGACTCGCTTTCCTTAGCTTGAAGACTGTGTTTACTCAGCAAATGAAGATGTGACTTCAGCATGGTGGACATGTCCATGCTGGCCAACACAGCCTATGAATAGGCAGGGACACAGGCTCCAGGGCTGGCTGGACACCCTTGCAGGAAGCCAAGGCATCCTGGGCAGCCATGAGCACATCTTCATGCTGCTGCTCACCCTGCCAGGTGAATCAGACCTAGCGAAGGCCATAGCTCCCTCTGCTCCCAGCTGTAGCATGGATGAAGCCATTCCTGGTATTGATCCAGGAATCTCAAGACAGAGATTAGACATTTGAGGAAGTTGTGGCCATGCTGTGTTCTGTAAAGTGGCAGCCCTCTTACATATTAATCACCTCTGAGGAGTTCATCAAGGGCTTGGTTATATGAGGTGCTCACAATTCAGAGTCAACCTACCACAGGGGTTAGGTGTGGCTGTAACCCACCACTTGCTAAAATTCAGATTGGAAGTTATGAGTATTTTCTGTATCTCAGCACAAGGAGACCATCAGCTAGGGTTGCTTTGTTCCTCCATAAGCTACACATAACTTCATGGCCTTCACATAGATCATTAGTGGGAGAGTTAACCTGCCTCAGTCACCCTTTCTCCCCATCCAGCTTACCAGTCTCCTTTGATACTGAAAATATTAGTTGAACACAAACATACAGGACTGAGGAAAACGCCTCAGCTCCTCTGAGTGTGCTGTCTGTGCCAGGGTGCAAGCCCACAGTGGCTCACAAGTAAGTAGGTGTACAAGGGCTGATAAGAGATGTAGATGAGAGACATGGATATCACAGAGCACCTTACAGCAGCTTTTGGACCAGCACCAGTATATCTCTAAATTGTATCGTCATCCAAAGACCTTGGATGTGCTGACTCTGTGCAACTGTGCCTAGGGAGAACATCTGAAACAGATTTCCTTGTGGCCAGACCCACGGAGGTGTTGTGTCCAAAACACAGACATTTCCGAGATTAAAGTTGTTGCAATGTAAATGCTGGGGATCAGCTGGTGGGGAGGAAAAAAAAGCAGAGAGGCTCCTGAGAGGCCAGAGGAGAACTATCAATCAATCAGCCCCACTGAAGTCCCTGTGGCCTTGCTGCTTTCCAGGATCTGGCCTTGCCAGGGCAAACTAAAGGTGTACCGTGAAAACAGGTGCTAATAGTAACTTCATTTGGCAGCTCAGGGCAAGAGCCTTATCCCTGGACATCTCCTCTATATTAATTTGATCATTTCCATATCTCCATGGGAAAAATCCTGCTCAGATACAATTGTCTCTTTGCAAGACAGTCCTGGCCAAGATGCCACAAGGTGACCATGGCAGATAACCTTCCATAAACCTGGAGACATAAAACAAGCCAATGACCTACTATATGGCCATAAATATAAATTTAACGAAGGCAGCACTTATTCATTAGGCAGAAGTCAAGAAATAACTCCCAAGTCCTTCAAAGAAAGTAGATCCGTTAATGTCACTTTCCAAATCCTCTTCCTGATGCCAAAAACTGAGGATGATTTCCCAAGTCAGCATGAAATACAAGTGCTTTAAAATTAACACCAGGAAACTTTCTTACTCCTGATATATCTCTAGATTGAAATCCAACTTTTTAAAGGGGCTTTCTGTTAGTGTTGGGCCTGACATTTAGCTTTTGTCAGAGAATGAATACATGGAGGTAGCAGAATGAAGCACGTTGTTAAAAATAAATAAAATTGGTTGAAGTGATATTCTATAAAGAATCCTTCCTGAGGTGTCACTAGCCTGACTCCAGTGTCTGTCCAAGACAAGCTGCTATATGGGTGCTCCAAGTGAAAATGGTTGTAGGGGACAGAGGGCTGGAGTCTACTGTGGTATTCAGGGGTGTATTCAGGAGGATCTGCATAGAAGTGAGTGGGCTGGCGAGGAAGAAGTATGATAGTTACAGCCTGAGCCAGCAAAAGAGGACTTCAAATGCCATCAGTGGACTATGGGACAGCCTCCTTGTCCCAGCTCAGGTAAGAGAAAGTCAAAGTGGTCTGCTCTCTGAAACCAGAGGAGTCCAGTGCTCCTGAAAGACAAAAGCAGAGCTTGGCACATTTTTGGCTCCTCAGATGCTCTGTGATTTCACTTTGGTGGAAGGAGTGAACTTACTCCTATGTGATATTCTCTCCGCTCCTTGCTTCTGATTATCTGCGCGTTCCACGACTGCCATGCTCAGTTCCATCTATTCCACTCTGTTTTGCACAGACACTTCCTAGATAGGTCTGGAACAGCGTGTTATGAGCTGGATCCTCAGCTTTGTGCTCTGCCCCACCTATTCATTCCTCGCACTGTCCTGGAGGTGTTCTCTCTCAGGAGCTGCAGCTTGACCACGATCCCCTTTGGGAAGGTGGATGGGGGAGGAGGGCAATCAAAGAGAGACAGTGCTGTTCAGTCAGTGTGGGGGGGTAAATAACATAATGATAGGAAAAAAAAACCTATGTGAAGGCCAGGATTAAAATAAATAAATAACCGAGTGGGAGGGCTCTATTCACCTTCTCCTTAAATCCAATTTAAATCACTCTCTACAGCCCTAATCTATATCCATAATTATATCATTTCGTACAACAAGCTTGCGAGAGGTCTTAAGAAATTTATGTAGATTAAAATTCATGGGTGCCATAGTACAGATTCCATATTATTAAGATTGATTAGGACAGCTGATGCTGTGATTAAAGAAGCCAGCGCTTACTGTTGTAATTAATTAGGTATTCAGACACAACAATAACTGCAATAACAGAAAGAATGTGCTGATCTGGCAGAAAACAGAGGCTGATCCTGTGTTTTATAGTCTCATTTTGCCATTTAAGGGTGGACACCACTCAGTTAAAGACGTGCTGTCCCTCTGTCTCTTCCCCTACACATCAAAAGAGCAGAGAAATCCAGGGGTTTTATGCCCTCTGCTTCACCCTGTTAGTAGGAAAAAGTCCTTTTGGTGGCATCCCCAGCTATTGTATATGCTCATTTGGAACGACACATGGACCTTCTATAAAATTAATATACTTCAGTAATGGAATCCAGGATTATCTTTATATTTTTTTTAACAGTCCCACCTCCAAGCCCCAGCCCTAATCGGATTCCTTTTGAGACAGATGCTGAGTGAAAACATGACAGGAGACATGTCTGGCAATGAAGAGCTTCCAGATAACAAAGCAGGAAAGACACAGGTGAATCAAAAAGGAAGACAGGTGGACATAGCTAGTCAAGGTGACAAACACTCAACAGGAAAGCCAGGACCAGACTTCCCTCTCTTTGCCAAAGGCTGTAATCTCAGAAGTCAGTGTCAGGTTTTTAAAGCTCTTAAGGCACTCTAAAGTTTATATTTTGGGAGAGATTAGTTTAAGTCATCTTTAAAAATTAGGCTCAAGGTCTTAACTCACATAGATGCTACTGAAGACATCAGCACGGAGTCTGATTTGTGTTTGCACCTTCTTCCAGATCAAAGGAGAAAACACTTTTGCTCTGGAAAGGCTCACACAACTGCCTTAAACAACCACATTCATTACAGCTGCAGCACGGTCATTGGAAGTACGTGGCATCATTAAAGTGGTTTAGACCACAATTGAAGATGGCAACTTTTTATTATATTTTTAATGAGTGCATTCCTTCACTTGTTTATTTTACCAGTAAAACATGGTTTATGGCACATGGCAGATTGTTACAAATGGGTCAAATAAATGCTTCCTAGTCATTATGATGTCTCAGGTGCTCACTGTTTCAGTTTAGGAACTGCTGATACAAAATATGAACAGGAAAGCTCTCACCTGGAGATTTAGGGCGGAGAAACAATACAGAGCCAGAGATTTCCTGTTGTGAGGAACTTTGCCTCAGAGTAGCTGGGCCAGGCACATTTCTAGGCCATAGTGTATGCCTAGACCAAATGCTGTAGGGTTTGGTTTTCATCCTGGACCTTCTACAGGTGCAGGCAGGTCACTCTTTATCTCTTCTCCCAATTCACCTCCTCTCTAAACTCTTCTTGTCTAACACCTTTCAGGCCTGAAATATCAGGGTGGATATTGAGGTGTGGGAAGCCAGTCTTTTCCTCTCCCTGCACTAGTGAAGCCCTGCTCTTGCCCAGTGTCACTGGTTGGTGCCTGCTGAGGTCAGGACTGGCACTGGACTCACTGTCCATCAGCAGCACTGTTAAATGACAAGCTGCAAAATTAACCTGGGTAATGATAATAAATAGAGATGGAGTCTGAATGCTGTCTCTGCTGGCAGTGGGTGAAATTGGTTCCTGATACCTCTTTGTTGAACCAAGGAAAATGAATTGATGATCTTTGTTCATTACAAAGTCATGAGCTGCTACAGAACAGGAATTCCCCTGTGAGGCACACCTTACTGACTGTCTCAGGGGTGACTTGGAAAAATGTGGGCATAAAAGCTTGACTGCCCATTTGTACAGACAGCTAGTCCTCACCTGAGAGGGCTGGACCCTGAACAGGGTATGAAGTGGAGATTGCTGTTTTGCTAGCCCAGATGTACTGTGTGCTAAAGGGGGGTGGTGGTGGAGAAACTTGTGCTGGGTCTGCAAAGTGGAATGATAGAGCCAGACCTGGATGTGGTGAGCAGTCAGAAACAGAACCACTGTGTGCCTGAAAACAATAAATGAGGTGACACACTTTTAATGGATTACAAAGAACTGAGGGGACTTAGTTTTTTTTTTTTTTTTCCTCAGCAACCTAATTCCAGACCAAATGCACTTAATCAGAATCATGGAATACCCTGATTAGGGAGGGATCCATAAGGATCATCAAAATCCTGCACAGGGGATCCCCAAGAGTCAAATCATGTGCCTGAGAGCATTGTCCAAATGCTTCTTGAACTTGTCAGGCTTGGTGCTAGCACAATATTCTTAGGGAGCCTGTTCCAGTGCCCAGCCATCCTCTGGATAGAGAACCTTTTGCTGATATCCAAATTTAATCTCCTCTGACACAAATTCAGGCCATTCCCTCAGGTTCTGTTACTGGTCACCAGAGAAGAGAACAGTGTCTGCCCCTCTGCTTCCCCTTGTGAGGAAGCTGAAGAACTCAGCATTCATTAAAGCATTCCCCATCTAAGGCCCCACAAAGCTGCCAAACTGCTGGGCCATCCCTGGCTCTGGTCAAGTTGGACATCCTTTGGCCCAGGAGCAGTAAAGGGGTGTGAGATGCTATGTGGTGTATTTCCACTATTTCCACTTCTTTCTGGGCACATCAGTGGACAGGAGATTATGGAGCAGCCTTCAATTTTCTGGGAGCTCTGCTTTGTTCCTTCTGCCAGTTCTCTAATTTCACTGATTCTTGGACAGACAGTCCCTTCTCTCTCATTTGCTACCCTTGGTCTCCTGATTTTCTCATCTCTACATCCCCTTTCTCTTACCAAAGAGGCTTTATCTTTGAGTGAGAATTTTGTCTAGTCCCTCACAATGTAATTCAGCAGGGCAGGACCTGTTAGCAGAGAGCAGAATTCTGATGATGTGAGACACAGCAGAAGCCAGTGCAGATGGTGTCTACTGTTACTGTACATCACACATGGTTACAAGAGAGGCTCTGGGTGGCTAAGAAGCTTTGGCAGAAGAGTGCAATCCCTGCTACTGTGACTAATGTGGAAATGGCAAACGCTCTTGTGCTGCTGCAAAGTGACTCACAAGATCATGGCACAACAGATTATGCTCTTTGTCCCCACTATATATTGTGACACATTGCCATGTTCAATAGCTCTGCAAACTGAAAGATTAAAGGGCAGGAATTAATACACAAAAAGGTCAAATCTCCAAAGGGGCTCAGACTAGTGGAAGGGGGAATACTTATTGCCTTGTTATTCACTCTGTGGCAAAAAGTGCACTGAGGCATTATGTTCTTGGAGAAGGTGATACCCTGGCTTGCAAAGGTTGTGACTGCTAGGAATGGTTTTTTAGTACCATGGCATGGATCCATAGCCTGACCAGATTAACAGAGAAAGCTAATTCCTGCAGGGACAGGGGCCGTGATCAAAGCCCTGGCGAGTAGGGATGTTCAAAGTTTCATCCACTTGCCACAAAGGCATGGATGGTTTGGTAATCTGACTGAAGTGACACCATGTACATCCCTTCTCCAGTCAAAGGGAATCTTGAAAAAAGAGCACAGGGGAAGACAGAAGCAAAAAGAGTGGAGTTATAGACTAAATACAATTATGTAATATGTTCTTGTTTTCATAAAGACTGTGGTATTCTGGAGTCCATTGGATGCAGCATCAAAAATAATATGGCTGGTCAGAAAGGTGAACAGGTAGACAAACTGCACAATTAATGGAATTTATTAGGGTCTGAGTGATATGGATGTCATGCCTCTAGAGATGTACATTGTCCTGTTTTGCTATTTTCAGGCAACAAAGAATATTCTGCTACAGGCTATAATGATGTGAACCCACATTTGAGGGTTTTTTTTGTGGAGTATGAAGGAGTATCTGAAAGCAATATTCAGGATTTAAGCAATATATGGCAAGTCATAATCATAGCAAGACTATGATTATGTACATAATACAGCAGCAGTCTTAGCCACTTTCAGAATGAGAGATACACCATAAAAAAAAGCTGTTTGGAAGATGCTGGCTTTGGAAGGGGACTGTCATGATCTTCCCTTCTCTATAGTGTTAGTGCAATTGCCTGCTCAGCTGTAATATTTTATTTTTACCCTTGCATTTAGGGACAGAGCCATGCAGAACCACAGGGCAGTAAGAGATGCAATAGAGGAGAGTGAGAAAAATCCCATAATGATGGAACAAGCTGCCCAGTGATGAAATTTTCTTTCTAACCCCAAGCAATTAGTGGCTGGCTTATATCATAAAACATGAAGTTTTGTGTCCTATCTACATTTTTATCCAGTCTAATATGGCCGTGGATGTTCTCATTACCCATATAAATGTCTAATCCTTTTATTTTTCATGCTGCTAAGCTCCAGGACTGAATAAAGCCTGTGGCAAGGAGGAGAAGTTTGGAGAGTGCATAAATGCTCATGAGAAGGAACACAATTAGATGGAGCAAACGCGTGATGTAAGCTATGTGACTTGCTTTCAGCATTTCAGGGACAGACAAAACCATAATGAGAGGTGGGTGCTTGACCTGGCACTGTTCCCTTTACACCTCTGGTACAACTTAAGGTGTCACCACATTATGGGGAAAACTGAGCAATGAGAAAGACAAATATGTTGCTGAAGTTACCCTGAGATAAATCCAAACTTTACACAGCTCAGACTGTTTGGATGTCAGCTCTACTGGCAGAAGGGAGTCTCTTTGCCTGCAGCAAAGAGGGGCAGGATGACACCTTTCTGTGTGTCAGCCTGTTGGTGTTTGTGCAGGGACTTACTGGGAATTGCTGCCTGAGCAAGTCTCTCCGAAACTCAGAGAGAATCAGATTAAGGCCATTGGCATTTATATATCCATGGATGAAATACCTAACTGAGGTATTCTTTAATTATGGGGATAGCTGGGGGTCTTAACAAAAGCTCAAGCCATTAAGATTCACCTAGAAAGAACATCTTTTCTCTGTACCCACAGTAATGGATCATTGAAATTGGCTAAAAGGATCTAAATAAACCAGAAAAAAGGACAGACATACACAGAAGTGGATGAATAAACAGAAAATGATTGACTGGCAAACAGGCAAACTGAAATAAATGGACAGAAGAACAGATGGCCATGTTTATACAACCTTAAAGACAGAATGCTTTCTCAGTGTTGTGGTTGAGCTCACGGAACATTCTAAGGGCTCTCTGCAGTTTTCTGATGACTCCAAAATCTCCCCTGTCCTTATGCCGCTACAACACATATATACATGCCTAATTTTGAGTACAGTAAGTGCCTTGATTTTAATTCTGATTAGACTTGAACTCAAAGTCCATGTTTGCAAAGTGTTTGTTGGGAGGAGGATAATCATTTGTCAACACCTAGGTAAGACTTTGGTATTTCTATACTATATGGTATTTTTCCTTGTAGCTCATAAATTCCCCTATGACTATGAATCTTCTGAGTTTTCAGAACTGGCTAAGATTGAACTAATTATTTTTTCTTAGAGTTTTTGGGGCTTTTAGGCGGAACATTAAACTCAGTATTTGATTTCCTAACAGACTAGATCAATTTATCAGTTCCCCAGGGTAAAATATTCCTTTGCCAGCTGGTGATTAGGATCAATTAGTAACATTTACTTAGTTTTTTTATTGCTATGATTGTTACCATTAGTATGTGTACAGGAATGGTATAAAATGACTTTCTAGAGGAAGTGTATTGGAGGAGAGAGCTATCTCAAGTCTTGAGGATGCTGAAAAAATGTAAGGGCACATTAAGGAATGGTAATTGGTAATTACAGATTTAGACTGTATGTATATTTGTAAATACAGGTATAGGGGCAGGTATGGATCCTTTAACCTCCCTCATCCATCTCTGATTGCCAGTGCTTGCAAAATCACTTCTGTAGTGCTGGCATCTTCCAGCTAGGCACAGTGTGAATCCCAGCAGCAGTTCTCCTGCAGCGTGCCACCACAGGGTGACCCTGAGCCCACTCAGAGGTTATATTAATGCAGCTTCACTCCCCAGGCCTGGTGAGGCAGCAGGATTTGTGTGCAGCAGGCATTTCGGAGGTCAACACCTGCTCCCTGCACACAGGGAGCCGGTTGGGTCAGCGGGCACGTGGACCTTTGGATCTTCCTCCCAGAGCCATCTGGCTGCAGGGGAATTCCAGCAGGAGATACCAGTGCTAGGTGCAAACAGGCTTAGCACAGCTCCTTCAAGGCTAACCAGAAGCAAGACCCTTGGGAGTACTGCGAGGGGATCTGCCAGCATGGACTGCGCGGGAGTCAGGTCAATTTTCAGCTGAAGCAAAACATGCTGGTTGTCCTGACTGCGTTCACCAGACACGCTATCCAGCAGATGAGCACTCAAATATTCCATACACAGTTTTTCCACCTCCAACATGCCCTTGATGTTTATCATCCAGATTGAACCGTTTAACACTGTAGCTGCATAAGACACAATACACCAATGCAATAATGAGCCCTGGTGGTGTGGGGTGTAACCCTTCTGAACCTATGCCACGGGCTTTTGTTGGGCAAAGCCTGTGGGTGTGGACAGTATCCCTAGGACTGAGGCAACAGGTTGTGGGCACAGGATTAGTCTGGCTTACCTGGGTAAGGGTGAATGCCATTAGCAAACACGGCTTCAGCGGCTGGCTGCCCATTAGCCTGCGGCGGGAGGCCAGTGAAACCATTCACCCCAATTGGAGATGGGATGCTAGGCACAGCTGGTGCAGTTATGCCAGGAGGCGTGCTTCCACCTGAAAAGGAGGAGGACACAAGGGCAGAGCTGGTGAGTGCTGGAAACAACAACTTTGTGGAGAAAACTGCTGACACAACAGCTGTGACCACCACCCGCAAAAAAAAACCCAAAAAACCTGAGAAGCGAAAAAGCTCCTAAGCTGTTGAGCAAATAAAAGGTCTGCTTGCAGTTGCTCCCTTGTTCAGAAAGCACGCAAGACAAGCTTGAAAAACTCAGCCCCAGCTTTCTACAGCAGTACCTACTAGATTCCCTTTGGATCTCTGTGGGTGTACTGATTTCCTGGACTGCTCTGTCTGCACTCTCTCATGAATACACCTTTCATGTGCAAACTCATTCTGAACTTTCTCAGCACTAGGGATCCTTAAAAGACTTGTCAAGTTTATTTGTAGCCTAAAGGTAGCCAGTGATACATTTTTTAATGTTACTGTTTGGTCCAAACTTGACTTCATACTGTTTTAACAAATATCTCTCAATAAACTGGGGCAAAATTTGGACTAAAATTGTTCCTTTCATGGAATCTTATTCTTTCCTTCTTCCCAGATGCAACCTGTGGGGGACTGTAATGCTGCTATTTCAGAAAAACAAATTCGTCTTTATGTTCTGAGTGGGATCTTGTCACCCACTGGTAGAGAATTCTTGAATTTCTGGGGAGAGAATTAAATCTGTCTGCTACCTCACTGTCTTATTCCTATGTATGTGTAAAATGACTGGACAGTCTGTTCTTCTTGCAACATGTTCAGGATGATTTCAGGGACCAAAAATGAGTTTTAAATGAGCCTGAAATCGTATCTTTCTCTTGCTAGGTGTGCATGGGAAGTTAAACTATTTTATCTTCAACAATATCTTTCTGTGTCAGGGTATACTACTGATTGAAAGAACGATTTTTGCAGTAACCTCTCTTTTAAGCCAATTGCACATATTTTCTTCACCATTGCAGTGTTCCATGATGGGTTAGTCCTATAACACTGTTTAACCACTGCTTAGATCTGTGTTGGTGCTTTAAGAAAGCTGCTAGAGATGCATGAGGTATTTTAATATGTTCAGATTTGAGTAGTCAAAAAAAAAAAAAAAAAAAAAAAAATACTTTAGCTCATTTCTTATACCCTGAGCAGACAAGCTGCTGCTTCCCCTTTTCTTATTTAAATGGTGTTGGCCTTTAAAAATGTTCTCTGTGGAGGTACAGGGAGCCAGCAGTGGCAACTGAAGTCCAAAGGCAATGCTCTTAGCATATGCCATCAGCTTCCAAATCACAAAGGCTACTTCAAATTTCAGTTGCTTTTCTGGATCTCTCCTTTATTTGCATAGAAAATGTAAATAATTTTTTTTTTCTAAAATTGCAGCAAGGGATTTGTGCTTGCTGTTTTGTGCATGTCTGAGGAAGTTTAGGCATATTTATTGGGATTCTTCAATTTTCTTCTTACAAAGAACCCCCCTAGAGAGGTCAGATCTGTAGCTGGAGTAAAACTGGCATGATGCCACCGTGGAAAACAAATGGTGGTGGTGCATGCCAGTTGTGGATTTCATCCCTCGTTTGAGATCTCTTGCTGTAGCCACACCAGGTGCAGATTTACAACAAGAAGAGAGAGGGGGAGGGAGGGAGGCAGGGAGAGGAGGAAGAAGGAAGAAAGCCTAAATAAAATTTCATTTCTAGCCCCTCTCTGCAGGTAACAGGGTAGCAGACCCACTGCCAGACACACTTTTCACCCAGATTGTCGCAGTGATGGGAAAAAAGTAAAACCTGAACCAAACTCTCAGAAATGTCAAATTAATTGCCTCACAATTATGGAGTGTTGTGTGAGATAAACCTGACCCTTGATGGAAGACTGTTAAAATGGCAGCAAAGAGTGTTACAATTTTCTTGGTCTGAATTACCCATGGGGAGAGCTTATTGCACTCCATGGACTGCAGTTCAAATGAGATGTCTAAGTTTTGTATGGTTAAAGCCAGGTATGATGGATGTTGTCTCTCATCTATTAGATTTTCCTGGATCCAGAACTCTGAGCCCCTAGGTCCCATGGAAACGAATGAACTTATGGTCATATTCCCAGGAATCCACTCTCCTGGAGGTGGGACACAGAGGAAACCAGGTGTATTAGGAGGGCTGAAGATACCAGCACAGAGGCACTGTGCTGAGCCAATACCTCCAAAGCCTCTAGGACTTCTGGGTTACCAGAACATTTTTTCCTAGCACAATTTTTCTTTTGCTTCAGGAAGATCAAAACACTTCCTTTCTATTTTTTTTTTCAGTGTTCCAAACACTTTTTCTAGTGCCTATTTTTTTTTCTGAGAACTTTGAAATATTTCATTTTCCTTCCAAGGCAGAAAAAAGATATACTTCAATGACTAGAAATCCTGCTATGAAGCAGAATGATCATTTTCCATTTGGCTTTCTGAATGCTAACAAAAGCCAGCAGGAGAATTAATGTTAGGCTTCAGATATCTCCTGGCTACTCAGAAATTGCTGCTAGTGTTGTAGGCTTGCTTGCTCAGACATTATGTGAAACATTTTCTATGCATCTTATCACATGCTTTGTGAGTGTTGTAGTAATACAAGGAGTCATTTCAAAGTCTAAACATATCTCCTAAGGAATAATGGTCAATGGACATTTTCACAACACATCACAGAGGTTTTTCATGGAGGAAGCTACTCATTCAAGGTAAATCTGAAATAATGCCAAAGTGAATAGGCTCTGTGATTGAAAGTATGTCATTAGGAGAGTACAAAATCGGCTGCCATGAAAGACATCAAGGGATCATCTAAACCAGCATCTTATTTTCAATAATGACCAGTCATGGGTGATCCAGAAAGCATGTAAAAAACATGAGTTTCTTCTCCTCTATTCCCACAGTGAGAGTTTAACATGAGTCCCCTCATCCTGTCAAACACTGGAATAGGCTGCCCAGGGAAATGGTGAAGTTGCCATCCCTGGATGTATTTTAAAGACAGAGTGATGTGGTGTTGAAGGATGTGGTTTAGTGGTGGCCTTGACAGTGCTGGGTTAATGGTTAGCCTTGATGACCTTAAACGTCCGTCACAACCTAAATTGCATGATTCTATGACTCTGAAAGGCACTGGTCATAGCAGAAGAGGAAATGATTACACCAGAAAAGAGCTGGGATGTTTTTCGCGTGCTGGAGATCCTGGAGGGCAGAGAACTTGGCTGTTGCACAGGTGTTCTCACAGCCATGACACAGAACACACTATTTTCAAGAATATACTTATGTATATTCAAAAGAGCTTGTGCTCTTTTGTAGTGGGTCCATTGCAAACTACTGCCTGGATGCAGCTTTCCAGACCCTGACAATATTTGAATTCCAGGCAGCCTTTGTTTGATGTTCTCTATGCTCCCACCAACACAAAACAAATCTAGCTAATGCAAATATGATAATCTTGCCAGCAGTGGGTTTAAAGGGTGCACATATAATTAAGCCACTTTTTTATTTGGCTTTGCAGTAGCTCCATCGACTTTTTGTTTATACATTTATCATTGTGTAAACATATATTTTGAAATGGGCAGTATAAGATTTTTGAGTCAAGTGCTTTTCCTTGGGTCTCCATAAAGTCTTGTGGAATGAGATCTGTCTTTCTTACTGTCCCTTCTCTCCCCATTCTCTCGTGATATTCTATTACAAGCTGTCCTTTAAGATGTGCCTTTGAGTCCTCTACCTCCCTACCAGACCCTAGTATATTGAAAAACTTCCCAAATGCTCACTTCTTTCAAGGTTTGGCCCCACTTTTCCTGCTTCCCTACCTCCCTGCTGTCAGGCCACATGTCAGTCCAGGACTACCAGAGCTGATGATTCCTTGACCTGCTCCTGCCCAAATGGTAACTATGTTCTTGAACCCTCAAGAAAGACAGTCCTGTTCCCGTCTCAGCTTATTTCTCTGCCTGCTGAACCATATACTGCAGCTCCTAGAATGGGCTTTTTACAGTCTAGCTAGATCTTGGGAGCCCTTCTCTGGCTGCCTGTCTCTGTTCCTGCAGCCAGAAACCCCTTCACTAAAGACCCTCATTCCAGGTAGCACCAGATGTCTTCCTTGAGTACCTTCTGTCCAAGTTTACAACAGAGGGAAATGCTCATGTGTCCTAAGGCCAAAATTCATCTTGTTAATGATACTACATTACCCCACAACCCTATTTTGCTAATCTGTGGGACAGCCTGGCTGTGACAGCATCAACACTGACCCCTTGGACACATATATGCCCCAATAAACCAGTGTAGGTCACTGTGGGGGTGTTTTGGGACACTTGGAGGGTTCTTAGAGTAAAGAGAAGTTGTGTGTGGGATCAGACTGACAAATGTCATAGAAGCACAGAATGGTTAATGTCCTCAAAGACCTCTAAGATCATTGAGTTCAATCATTAAGCCAGCAGTGCCAAGCCTGCCACTAAGGCATGTCCCTAAATTCCACATCTACATGCCTGTTAAATAATGCCAGGGATGGATGCTGGTTCACTGCCCTGGGCAGTCTGTTTCAATGTTTGACAGCCATTTTGAGTAAGAAACTTTTTCTAATATCCAATCTAAACCTCCCCTGGTGCCACTTGAGACCCTTTCCTCTGGTCCTTTCACTTGTCCCCTGGGAGGAGAGCCTGATCCTCCCCTGTCTAAAGTGCTAACAAATCCTGCCAGGTGTCCTGTGGGATGTGGCCCAGTTTCCCTGCCCTTTTCCCCCTCCAGCCCGCTGTCCCCGTACCTGAGGTTGGAGTCATGGGGGCGGCTGCCAGGCCGTTCATGTTCAGAGCCGCCATCTGCTGCATCTGGGCCGCGGCGAAGGCGGCCATGGGGTTCAGGTATCCGCCCTGCGCCACCGAGGCCATGATCGCCGCTTGCTGCTGCATCAGCTGGAACAAAGAGAGCAGGGAAAAAATATCACGCGGTCACCGGCGGGGCAGCCTGTGGCACCGGCAGCAGGAGGGCCCCCGGTGAGGGTGGGATGCGCCCCGATGTTTTGGGGTGTCAGCACACCAGCCCTGTGGTGCCCCCCAGGCTTGGTCGTTCTTCTCGCTGGAAGCAAAGGGCACCTGTGCAAATTGGAGGCACTGTGGTCCCCACCCCGCCATGTGCTCCTGAGTGTGGAGGGCTCCTGTGACCTGGACTCGGCCCACCAGCTGCTTGGTACTTCTCCGGTCAGAAAGGCAGAGAAGAGTCTTCATACAGACAAAACACAATATACCTGAGCAGAGCGGTTTTGTGGCTTATGTTGCTTATATCAAAATTCCGGAAAAACCCGGAGGTTACTGATAGGAGACCAGGAAAAAGGGATTCTTTCTTCAAAGCAGAAATTTTGTCTAGTTTTCTAGGGATAATCTGGTTTTTCTCCACCTGTCAGTGACAAAAATGACTTTTTCTGGTGCTGCTAGGAGATTTCAGCAGGGTACTGAGCAAAACCACGACCAAAACTTCTGACCAGATCATAGCACTGATTTCCAACACTATCAGAGATGCCCAGAAGTGCTGTAAAAGAGAAGGGAGCTCCCTTGTTTTAGCAAGATTAGATTTGTCTAATGAGAAAACCCCTTCCCTGTGGTTTTGATCTGGGTTGACCTTCTCAGTTAATTTTTTCTAGAAAGTCAAAATGCTGCTTCTTTCAGGGCACCTACAAAAGTAAGAAATAAGGAAACCAGGCTGCATTTTCAGGCATTTGGGGCTAAAAATTTTGGAGCAGAATGCTGGTGAATGTTTATGAATCCTGGGAATGCTTTTTTCATTACAAGACTTTGCAATCCTTATGTTACACTCAGAGCCCAGCACACAGCTGATGCAGCTCCTGTGTACAGGAGAGAGATTTTTAAAATGGTCCTGGTGTGAAGGATAAGACAGTTTGGTTGAAGCTGCTTCTTGTTTCCTTCCCTGGTGCTGTACAAAGAGCCAGACAGGGTGGGAATGTCTGAGTATCCAACCCTCAGCAGTGACAAGTTCTGGATGCTTAGAGAAGGTGTGGGGGGGAAAAAAGACGTGCAGAAAGTTTGGGAAACCTCACTCTGTACATTCCCCAGTCCCTGATAATCTGTGACTTGATGATAACAGTGGAAAAGAGAATTGTTTTTCTGTGGTGATTTTAGAAGTGATTCATGTCTTTGCTGTCTCCAAAATTGGAGTAACTCTGTTTCACTGCACTCTCTGATTTCACTCTCTCTCCCATCAGGAAATCACCCTCTGATGCTGTTCTTTAAGCACATGGGACATGCTTCTCAGAATTAAACAGACCTCAGAAGTCATGGCAAGGAACAGACTGTTCCCTTCTGCTCATTTTAATATGGAAGCATCAGCTAAATTAATTGTTCTTACACATGTACACTAAAACAAACCCTTGAGACCACTGCATTCATTGAAGTGCTGAAACTTTCCCTGTCACCATCCATAAACAGTCCAAAGTAAGGGGTGCTCTGACAACAGCCTGCTGAATAACTATGCACATGTTATGTAAAGTTGCTTTGACTTCTCCAGCAATAAAATATAACACAGGATACCTGACTTCACACATTGTCTGATCTACAGGTGAAAAGTATTCTACTGGATTTGAGTCTTATTATTTTTTGAAGCCTAATAAAGTGTGGTGGCAAAGTGTGGCTTTCCCTTTGATGGTTAACCACCCTGTTTTATTTTACCCTGCACAAGGTACTTTGACATTTTAATTAGTGATATTTTGCTCTTTGCAATAACTGATGGAGTGATTAGACAATCTTTTGTATTATACACTATGCTGATCTTCCTTTAATGAGTACATTTGTTCCTGGGCATCATTTGAGTTTATTCTCTAGAGGAGGTACTGAGCAGGCAATACTAGAAAGTATGCCAAGGAAGTAAAGGAGCAAGGGGAATCCATCCACCCTTCTTTAACACTGGATTGACTCCAACATTAGGTGTGCTGACTCACATCTCATTTTCTGTTTTGGGTATTTTTACCTGATTGATACCTAGAGATTTGTTCTTGTTTTTAAAATATATTTCTCATATATTTGTAGTTTTGTAGATTTTTAATAAATAGTTTTATAGCCTCTAGCACTTTCTTACCCCTTTTCACTTTGATACACCAAAAATGAAGTCCTAGCCTGTGATATGGGAAACTAGAGCAGGTGCTTCTGCTACAAAGCAGAGGCACTCCTGCAGAGAACAGTCACCCAATATCTATTGTACTCAGTGCTCTGTGGATGTACTCTCTGAGATGTCTTAGAGACCTGGGAACCCCTCTGGCTTGTTGAAATGAGCCCTTTACATCATGACCCAGAGGACACAGTCCTCTCTGCAGCCTTCAGACCTAGTCAATAGGGTAAAAGTGGGGCTGCCTGCAGCTGGGAGGAGTAGAGCATTCCACATCTGGACACAGCTGTGTACCCCAGCTGAAGGCTTTGCTTCCTTGGCTGGAGAGGTGGCCTCAGCCAAGGCCCAGGAATGTCTGGGTGTTTCAACCCTTGACAAATTTCCTGCCAAACTTCTGAGGTCACAGATCCCATTTGTGCCTGTGCCACTCTGTTTGAAGGTTAGGGGGGAAGAAGAGGGGGCTCGTACCCAGCCCAGTGGTTGATGGTCAGAGCTTGGCTGAGTGCAATGGCACCACGAGGGCTGGAGGACAGGAATTCAGTCACCTTGAAAGAAGCTGACTGCATAAGACCTACCTGCTTCCCCCCCAGGGTGGCTCTAGGGAAATTTACAGAAGGAGAAGTCCTGTAAGGGTCACCAGTCTTCCTTCTAAAACCTCCAAGGCATTCCCAATGAAAGTCACCCCACTCCTTCCCCAGCTCCCCCTGAAGACAAATGTCCCATCCACTCTCCTTTCACTTTGAAAGAGACCCAGTGTATGGTCCCAGTTAATAAAGCTGTAGAAAGTGAGGCAGTGACCCCACCAGAGGCAAATCAATAGCAGTAGGGCCCCTGGGTATTGTGTACTTTAAAATATGCCATTTGAAATGCAGATTTTCCCTGCCTGGGCTGGGGCTACAGAGCACTAATCAGGAAGGCAGCAGCCTTATTATCTCAGACTGATCCAAGGGGACAGAGAGGAGCTTTTCCCTCCCTTAGCTGAAAGGACGTACTTCCTTCTGCTTCTCTTACTTCCCTTGCATGACCTTTGCCTCAGCATTTAAAGTTTTTCCCCATCCATTTTAAGGATTCGTTCCTTCTTTCCTGCTGTCTTTTCTATTGCTCAAATATTTATCTTCTGAGGAGACCAGTAGATGCTACCAGACTGGTTCCTGCCCTTGGGCAGCACCTCAAGAGACAGGAGCCTGCAGTCACCATCCCAGTGCTGGAAACAGGTGGAGAGGCACTGGAAAAGCTATCTAAAGCATGGGAAGGGGTGGCAGTGTTGTCTGGTCAGTAGAGACACGTGTAAGGGTTTGTCTCACTCGTCTTTTTCCTGCTGTAAGTTGCAATGGTACTCAAGGGCAGGAGATAATGTCTTTTTCTTACAGGAGGATCAATTGCATGGAGGATGAAGGAACTTTCTCAGAGCACAAAATCCTGCTAGAAATAGGAAAAGCATGCACAGCCTGCCTTCCCCATCCCCCAGAAGAAATGAGTGTGAAACTGAAGAAGGGGAAGAGGAGACAGGGGGATTATTTCTGATGAGCTCTTTCCGAAATAGCGTGATCATTGCCCTCCAGTCTTACTCTGAACAATGTGATGACCTTCTCCTTTTTTTCCCCAGTGCTATTTTCCATCTTTGTGTCTGAACCACACAATGCTGTCTGACTGTTCATATTCTTCATTCAGCAGCAGCAGTAATAATAATAATAATAATAATAGTAATAATAATAAAAGTAGCAACAGCATCCCACACTTCCCACCTCTAATGATCTATACAGACTTAGCTAATGAATCCTCATGGTATCCCTGTGATAGAAAGAGGTAAGCAAAGTAATCATTCAGGATGTAATACGACTCATATTTGGTAAAATTGTGTAATTGACAACTTCATGTCTGCTATACCTAACTGGCTATACCTATCCCTGCTAAAAGGTATTATGGCTTCAAAATAGCTTCCTCTTCTGGAATTGATCAGTGCAAATAATTTGCATAACAGGTAGTATTTACGAAATATACTGTCCCATTTTGGTAATTTAAATATATTAACTATTATATCCAGAAGGCAGCCTATAGTCAGTAATTTTTCCCTGATTTCATAGGGCTAGCTGATTTTTTTTTAAAAGTATCTCTCCAAAATAATTTTACAGTCCAAACTGAAGAAATATTGGAAAAAGCAGTTCTTCCTGTCAGCACTCCCTCAGATCATTTAGCAGAAATATCCTTTCATCTCCATGGGAGCTGGACAGGGAGGCAGAACGGGGCACCCAGGGTTTTATGGTCAGCATGGTAGTAACTGCTGCCCTAACTTCTCAAGGAGACCACTTAAGGTGATGTCTGAGAGCTCCGCTGTGCTGGATATTCCAAATTTTTGCTGCAGTTATTGTCTGAAGTTCAGGAACAGCAGCCATTTGTACCTTTTCAGAGTGAGGAGAGCTGGGATTTACTGAGAAAGGACTTGTTCCAGGCCAGAGAGCAAATGTTAGCATTGCCTGTGCTGTCTCTGTCCCAGCCTGTCTGTTTTCACACACTAACTCTATGCCTATCCCCTGCTGCAGGATGCAATCAGTCCCATGGCTGGAGTTTGGCCAGAAGACTGTGGCTAACAGTCCCACCCCATTTTTTATGCAAACTTGATTTATGACTTTGATCTTATCTTAAATAATTTAAAAATTAAATAATTTATACTGTATCTGTCACTTTCCAAGGCTCTTTCCTTTGTTCTTGCTTTGCTCTTCTGCATTTTCCCATCTCCCTCACCCTTTTTTGATCTGTGCACATTTCCTTTCTGCGTGGTGAGGCATCACTGACATGAGACAAGCACTAAACACTCCTTGCCCCTTTTATTCAAAGAAAGACCTGCAGGAAATGTAGCTTATTTGTGCCAGGACTGTAGTACCATTCACAGACTGTTTTGATTGTCACTGCTTGTGATTTTGGGCTTGGCCACCCTAAGTGGGTGTGCTGTGCTCTGTGAAGTGGAGAGTGTGCCTGCAGGTTCTTCCTAGGCTGGCAGCAAATCAAAGGTGGTGCCAGGTAGCATCACTCTCCTTCTCTGCAGGCAGAGTCCAGATCTATACCTCAACCTGGCCTTAGACTGCAGAGGCAGCTGTCAGTACCCAGCTGATGTAAATCCACAGTAACCTGACAATGAAAAGGGCTGGTGCTCTGTACACTTGTGAAATAAAATAAATAATTGCTCCATAAAAGGGGAAGTTAAATGAGTATGGGAAGATATTGCTGAAGAGAAAAAACCTAAAACAATCAAAAAACCCACCTTGAAATAAATTAGAGTAGGGGCTCTGGGAGCTTTAGGAAGCTATGAAATCTGACTTGCCTTGAGCTGCATACAAAAGAGGGGAGGTAGGTCTGATGTGACTTTCTCTGCCACTGGAACAGCAGACAGAGTTGGTGCCAAGCTTTGTCTGGTCTGCTTGAAGGTGGCACATGAAGAGGGGATAGAAAAACACACACCGTGGAGAACTCCCTTTGCTTCCTCATTTTTTTGCCTCATTTTCTGAGGCCAGATGGCTGCTGAACCCCAGGACTAGTTGCTTGGCTGAGACCATGGCTGTTATCAAGGTTAAAGTGGTTTAAGTTGAGGCTGAGGGGGTTGGCAGTGTACAGCAACAGGGAGCTGTGGCATGGCCATTTTCTGGGATGTAAGGGAGGTAACCTGGGGAGGAGCTGGGGCCCAGATCTGTCCTGATGGCAACACTAAAGTTTATCTGTCAAACTTGGATGGACTGAGACCCTCGCTGCCTCTCCTCAGTGGTGCTGCTGGGTTGGCAAACCCATGGCTGCCCACAATCTATCAAACAGCCACACCATAGGAGTTCCTGCACTGACCATCTTGGTGCATCAAGAATTGTTGGGAGCTAATCCAGTCACAGTGACATGCAAGATGCTTCTCTGGGGGAAATTCAGCAAGAAACTGCACCAACAGGGTCCTGAGCAACCTCCCCCATGGGGACAGACCATTAGAAACCATTGAAAAACTGCTGTCACAGGATTGCTTGGGAATTTATAGAGACATCAGTCAGGTTTGGACTCTGGGGGATAGCTGGGAGGACAGGCTACGAATCAGAGAGCCTGATGTCTCATGCTTGTGCTGGCCTTACTATTAAGAGCTGAGGCAATTCTTACACTTTTGTTACTGTCATACCCCTCTGAGAAAGCTCATGGAGAGACAGTACAAGAGAGAGCCGCGCCCCTGAGGGAGAAGAGAAAATAAATAAATCTGATCATCAGGTTTATTTGTACATGAGGAAACAAGATCGAGGGTCAAACAATTCAACCAATGTCACAAGAGTTGCTGGTGGCAGTGGCATCACCAGTCATGACAGTCGTGCTCCTGATATTTCAGCTTCCCTCCTCTTGAGTTGCCTTAGCTCTTTGACTCCAGGCTGAGCAAAACTGCTGCCTCCCTTTCCCTCTCCCCTATCGATTCCTCCATCTCCTGCTGGCATTTGCGAGGTGCCAATCACCCTGATATCTGAGAGCCAGCAGTCTGAGCTGGATTAATCGGGACCACGGCAACGTCACAGAGCCGCGACGCTCCCTTCCTTCCCTTTCATGTGAGCCTGTGAGATGGAGCAGATAGGGAGGCTGATTGAGAGACAGCATCTGAGCACGCTCTGGGTCTACAGGCGCCACACAGAAATGTGATCCCATCATTTAGACAGCTCCCAAGTCCCCAGGGTAATTGGTGTCACCAGCTTGTCATATCCAATGGGTCAAGATCTAAAACTTATTTTTTTCCCTCTTATTAGCATTTTTATCAGAAAAATAATAATAAAAAAAGAGAATGGGTCCAATTCTGCTTTCACAGAAAGCAAAATGAAAAATATCCATTTGTTTCAAGCGGATGGGAGAAGACCAAAAATTGTTTTTCCTCTTTCTTCTTCCCTGATTCCTCACCTCCCCTCATAATGCACCTGTACTATCTGGTGAGAAACAGAGAAAACTTTTGTGATGTAAAGGTGCAGACTGCATCCTCTCATGTCAGTATAAACCTTGTCTGGAAACTAGAAGAGTTACTCTAGTTTAAAAATAATCCAAGAAGAATTTTTGGACCAGAACATCAGGACAGTGGTGTCTTTGCTATCTCTCCAGCTGCCTGACCAATGTCTGTAGAGTGAAACTGAAGGTACTTCTCCTGCCTGACAACCTCAGCAAATGTTTGTTTGTCCCAAGCTGTCTGTGCATTGCCTCCTGTTAGTTCCTCTGGTACATGGGGGGAAAGGTGCTACATCCCTCTGACAGTCTGCTGACCACTGACCTAGGCTCATTTGGGATTTGCTGTCTCTTTTCCTCTCCCTGCAGCCTTTTCTGGCCAGGGGGAGTGATAAGCACAGCCAGGCTGAAGAGGAAATATCTCTTTTATAATGTGAGGAAGGGAGCAGAGGACAAAGGAAGACACAGAAACTGACTTTGACTAGGAATAAAAATGAAGATAGCAAAATAGAAGTAAAAATAGATTTTTTCTAGAAGATAGAGAATAAAAACTCCAGAAGTGCACCAAGAGGTGCAGCTGGAAGGAGAGGAGGAACTTCAGTGGAGCTCTGCAGCACATTCTCACAACTCTGCATGGCTCACACAAGGGTTAGGCTGGGTTGTACCAAGTGTTCAGCGAGGCACAGGGCTTTTAGAGAGGAACAGAAATGTCAGGACCTTCAAATTAAAAAGAGAACATGGTGATGTGATGGGAAATACTTGGTGCCAATACATGAGAAAGAAACAGTCAGGGAAGGAAGGAAAACCTTGCTGCCATTGCTCTGGAAGGAGTGCTGGCACACTAGTGTTATTCCTGAGCTGGCCTTGCATACCTAGGGCCAGGTTTGGGTCTCCCATTCAGGAAGATGCTGTTCTGGACAATGTGTACAACAGCACTTCCCTCCTGGGCACAAATCATGCAGGGGGCCACATTTTGCCATCAAATAGATGAAGCACCTATATACACTGTCACTGCCTGAAAATCTGCTTCAGAAAAAGCAGCCAAAGTCACTGGGAAGTATTGTGTCTGCCTGCTGCAGGCATCGCCTCTACCTTCCCCCAAAATATCTGTCAGAGAGTCCAAGTTACCTGAGCCTGGTCTTGCAGATCCTTTTTAGTTTTAGCCTAAGGAAAACAAGTAATTTCAGAGCCATCCATTTCATAACATCATCAAGAGCCCAGCACCCTGTACATCTTCTCAGGTTTGGTATGTCCACAGGAAACCTGAAGCTAGCACAAGAGGATTTTTTCCCAGTGTGTTTCAATCATACTCTTTGGGGCAGCAGGACTGTGTGTGGGCATATGTCTGTGTGTACATTTTATTACTATCAACCATGCTTTGTGAATCTAAAAGTATTTCTCTCAACAGCTGCTGTTTTGTCCTGTGGTCACTCGGAAGGTACCCATGGTGATGCAAGGTGCAGCACGGTAGGGTGATGTGAGGAAGGGAACTGGGATAAACTGAGCAGGCTTATTTTATCCAGATCCTCAAAGTGTAGCTGTGCTTTCATTCCAAAACAATGGCTTTGCCCCATCGTAAGTGTTTTGCATGGGTCCACACGTGACCAAAAGTTACTGCTAGAACTGTCTATGGCACCTTGGAGACACCTGGGAGATTCCCAGAGCCTACCCTGGACAGCATGGCTAATTTTTACTCCCGTCATGTAACCAGTTCAACAGATAAGCCACCGATTCCTCTTCTGCGTAGGTTTTTTGTCCACTCCCATGAGTTTTTGTGCATTTCCAGGTGACACTCCCCCTCCCATGAATGTGCAGAGAGCTGCTGTCTATACTTACTGCCTGTGCATAGGCTCCATAGGCTCCAAACTGGATGGCCATGGGGTTGAACATGCCCATTTGTCCAGCCATTTGCTGCATGCGCCTCATCGTACGCTCCTTGTCCGTGTCCGCAAACTTCACCACCAGGCTTGAAGAGGCTCCCTGCAGGGCAGGAAACGAAAAGGAGACACACAAGGAATGAGCCTGATGCACGCCAGCTCATCAATTCATACATCTAACAGATTTAGTAGAATGGGATCCAGGTGCTGATATTTTCCATGCAACCTATCAGGCTGTGAATTTTGACTTTTGCAAGAGGGTGAGAGCATCAGGAAGTAAAGAACACTGGAGGGTGAATGCTAGCAGCCTGGTTCCTAGTTTCCAAAATTCAAGCTTCTAGGATGTCATTTACATTTTCTCTGCAAAAGTTGTTGCCTTATTCTTTCAACCTTCAGGCCCAGAATGCTGAATCAGAGGACAAAGGTCTGGACACAGCGCAGCAAAAGGTAGGAAGGTTTGCTGCATGAATGTGGTAGGATTTGTAGACTGATTTGTTTTGTTGGAATGGGTGAGGTCTCTGCATTCCAGACCCCTGAAGTGGATCACCCTTTCAATGTTGTGTCTTGTAACCCCCAAGTCCAGTGAGAAATCTCTGCCCAGCCTGGAGACAGGAGTCTGTATGCTGAGCAGGGTGTATGTGTCATCAGGAAAGAGAATCTCTTCAGCACTGCCAGATTAAGGGAGCAAAAATAGTACTGGACGGACCTGAGCTCTCACTCTACAAACAGTAGGAAATAGAGGTTAACATGAAAGACCCCACACATTTCCAGGAAAGATTTACAATATTAAGATTATGTCTGCAGTCAACACCAGCACAGAACTACAGATGATCATCAGAGCTGCCTGCAGAAATCTGTGAAAAATGTAGTGCTTTTGGGAATGAAAGAAATCCCTCTCCTTCCCAAAACCAGATGAAGGATCAATAGCTGCAATCCTTAAATTTCTGATAGGGGGCAGAAATGAGAAGAAAAAGATCTACCTAGGAAGGTATGTTTTTGTCTTTCTCCAAGGAAGTCCTAACTTCATGGGTTGGTTTCTTCCCCACGGGGCAGCCTCCCCAGGGAAGGAGGAGGTGTAGGGGAGGGCAATCTGGCTGCAGCCCTGACAGCAGTGGAAGTTGCCCTGGGAGCTGGGCTGCCACCCAGCCTGGGGAGATGGGCAGGTGAGCTGTCAGGACACCGACAGCAAGCAGCTGAAATAATTGTGCTCCCACAGCTTTTGTTTTGACAAACTGGTGTTCACTGGTCAAAGTACCGTCAGTGGGAAAATGACCAGCTCAGTTTCTGGCTGTGGCAGTAGAGGAAGACCAGCTTCATGCCAGAGGAGCTGAACTGTTGCAGGACCCTTGTTTTCCTAGCAGAGGGGGAATTTTCTGGAATTGCACAAGAAAACTATTAATAACTGGCTTACACACAACCCTGTGTACTGTAATCGGAAAAAATTGTCTCAGTGAAAGCAGAATTGCTCTGCTACAAATTGGGAAGAATGTAGTAAACCACAGCTATAGACATACATATATATAAGTCTAAGCTATACATATTCAATAGCCTCTTCAGATCCTCAGTTATGAATAAAGGCTTGAGGAATTAACCTGCTAAAAAAAGACCCCAACAATCTAACACCACACAATGAGTGATGTTCCCCTGGATTAGCAATCTGTACTGGGAGAAAGTGATTTTCATTGGCAAAGAATCTTTCTTTTTGACCTGTTAGTCTCTCTCTAATAAATCTATAACCCACTCACACAATGTGATGAAGAGCAAGGTTTTGAAAGAAGTGCTTCAGGAAAACAAAGAAATGCAGAGATGAATGCTCCATTCAAAGATGGAGAGCAATCTTCAGCAGTTATTAAAAAACCTAAACAGAAGGGGGAGTGCAGGAGAAGAGAGAAAAAAAACCCGTAGTCAAAATTCTCCTGCATTTCTGTTGAAGGCTGGGTGACTTTTAATTTTTCTTCAGATCACATGATGCAGATATTGATCCTTCCCCAAATCACACACTTAATTGCAGCTCATCGACAAATGAATATTTTAATGCATACATTTCCTGCTAATTATCACCTGGACCAGTTCTTAATTAGATTTCAACACTCATTTAATTAACCCTGATCCAAGAGACTGTTTGGTAACTTGCATCTAATGATTTAAACCTATTTGCAGCTGTATTGGAGGGAGGCACTGGTCCACAGCAGATTGGGCTGTTCAGAGCTGCTGTTGTGATTTGCAGAGCAGAGCCTGCATCATGATGGGCACAATGCAGGATGGAGGATTTTGAAACTGAGTGAGAGTGTATTCATTGCTGCAGAAGGGGTTTTGAAGATGTGACCTGCTCATGTTAGCATGACAGAGGTGTAAATAAGTTGGTGTCTTCTTCCTTCTCCTTTTCTCTTGATCTCTATTTGCCCTGGAAGTCTTAGGGCCAGGCAACTGCCTCAGGCATTTGTTGATGCCTCACACTGTTGAAAACCAAGCTATTATTGTAGATGGCATCACGAAAACATGGGTAACTTCCACATGAAGTGCCTGCCCCTGGAGTGTTCTTCCCTTCTGATGTGAGTCACAGTGACTGCACAGCAGCTGTTTGACCCAATGGGATCTCATCTTGCCTCCTGAGAGATGTTTTTCTGGGTTGCCTGTCGCAGCAGGACTTCAGGCCTCTTTGAACATTGCTATCTTATACACAGGGCAGAAAGGCCATTGGCAAATAGATTCAAGCTAGACCACACACTACAAAGAAAGAAGAGAAAAAGAAGAGGTTTTTCTAAGAGTTCTCTGCAATGAGTTGTGCATGTAAGCAGTTAAAGATGTGCAGCCAGTAGAGATGCTGCATTGCTCTTGAATATGAAGACTGACCTTGGGATTGATGCTTTCAGTGTGTGGTTCCTCATGTGCAGCTCTTTCATGTGGCCCAAAGGAAATCAGGCAGTAAACTGTATCAGATCAGCCAGTGTGGGACTTTTTACAGTGGAGCCAAATATTGCTGTTCACATACAGCAGAACAGGGCTGCTTTCTACTCCAGTGACTTCTACTAATCCACTGGATAACAATAGAAATGGCCCAGAATGGACCAGGTTTTCCATAGGGTAAAAATGCCACAGCCCTTCATCTGGACTATTTATTGCTTCTGTGAGGAGTTAAACCACGGTGTAAATCAGCTGTTGTCTGCTGGCAAAGGTAATAGGTTCTGTCTGCTCTGTCATTTACTAGTAATACATAATCTCCTTGCTCTCTCTAGTTCTTGGACTGGACCTCTTATTTTGCAAACCCCATGAGAGTTACACTGGGTAAGTCAGTAACGTTTGAAATGTACTTCTGCATTTTTCAGAGGAAAGGACTTGTTCGTTTCTCTACCCTGCAGACCCACAGTCAGAAGATACTATCATGAAAGTGAGCCTTCCTGCTGGTGCCTCTGCAATGGGCTGCTTGCAATTGGAATTTATCTCTTTTCCACTCAAATCAACCTCCTTTTTCAAGGGCTTTTATATCTACTGATGAAAAGAATGATAAGGGCTAAGTATTGTTATGCTTATCCTATTCTCTCTTGGGCCAGCAAGTCTACTTAATATGGCTATCTTTCTTCCCATCCCCCTCCCATGCATCGTAATGAATTGCTCCCCTTAGTCAGCAGAGTCAGGCACTCTCTAGGTTGGTGGGGCGAGGGAAAAGATGGAGGAAAAATCACTCTGCGCCACACTCACTTTGTAATCCCTAATCAGAGTCCTCTGTGAGAAAAACTAATTTCCCAGGCTGTCTTGACGTGTGAAATAAAGTCATTCTTGAAAACAGGAGCTTGACAGGTCGCTTGTGAAATTTCATATTCAGCTAAAAATAAAATATCCATCCATTGATATTTCATTTAAAGGCAAAGGAAAACAAATCTATTGCCTGGTTGTTGGAACTTTTTCCCATTAGATATGGCCTTCCAAATGGAGTGTATACACAGATTAAGTAAAAGCGTTTCAGAAGGCCAAACATTACTGCCTGGCAGCAGGGAAAAATCACAGAATCAACTAGGATGGAAAAGACCTTTGAGATAATTGAGATAATTGTGACCAGACACTAATGTGTCAACCTGAGTTGCCACATCCAGTCTTTTCTTAAACACTTCCAGGAACTGTGACTCTATCCCCTCCTTGGGCAGTCCTTTTCAATATTTAATCACCCTTTCTGTGCAGAAATTCCTCTTAATGTCCAGCCTAAATCTCACCTGGAGCAGCTTAAGGCTGTGCCCTCTTGTCCTATTGCCTGGGAGAAGAAACTGACCCTCACTTGACTACAGCCTGCTTTCAGAAAGTTGTAGAGAGTGATGTAGATCCTCCTCTTCTTTAGGCTAAACAAACTCCTTCCTCAGACATTCCTCATGGACTTATGTTACCCTTCACCAGCTTTGTTGCCCCTTTCTGGACACACTCCAGCATCTCAACATCCTTCCTAAACTGGGGCCCCAGAAGTGGACACAGTATTTAAGGTGGAGCCTCACCAGTGCCAAGTACAGGAGAAGAATGACTTCCCTGGTCCTGCTGGCCACACTGTTCCTGGTACAGGCCAGGTGCCATTGGCCTTCTTGGCCACCTGGGCACACTGCTGGCTCATGTTCAGTCAGCTGCCAACCAGCACCCCCACATCCCTTTCTGCCTGGCCACTGTCCAGCCACCCTGTCCCAGCCTGTAGCACTGCAGGGGGGTGTTGTGGCCCAAGTGCAGGACCCAGGACCCCATCCACCGTTGGAGTGAGCGTATCCAGCCTGTTGAGGCCCCTCTGCAGAGCACTCCTGCCCTTCCACACTCTCCTACAGCTTTGTGTCCCCTGCAAATTTGCTGATGGTGGACTCAACTCCCTCATCCAGATCATCAATAAAACAGGACTGGGCACAACACTGATCCCTGGCCCCCAGCTGGATGCAGCACCATTCACCACCACTCCCTGAGCTCGGCCATCCAGCCAGTTCTTAACCCAGCAAAGAGTTCTCCTGTCCAGGCCATGGGCTGCCAGCTTTTCCTGGAGGATGCTGTGGGAGATGGAGTCAAAAGGATTTGCTGAAGTTCAGGCAGACACATCCACAGCCTTTATCTGGTCATCAAAGGAGATCAGCTTGATCAGGCAGGACCTGTCCCTCCCAAACCCAAGCTGGCCGGGTCTCAACTCTTGGCTATCTTGTAGGTGCCATGTGATGGCACCCAAGATGATCTGTTCCATAACCTTGCTGGGGTCAGGTCTGTATTTTTCTAGACCCTTCTTCCAGCCTTTCTGATGGATGCATGTCACATTGGCACCTCCAGCCATCTGGGATCTCCCCAGTGAGTCAGGACTGATGATAAATGATGGAGAGTGCTTGGTGAGCTCTTCCACCAGCTCCCTCATCACTTTGGGGTGGATCCCATCTGGTCCCATAGACTTGTGGGCACCTATGTGACTTAGCAGGTCTCTTTTTCTTCTGCTTGGATTACAAGGGGGCTACTCTGCTTCCAATCCCTGTCTGCTAGCTCAAGTGTCCAGTTGCTTCTCCCCAGAACAATATTCTTTGGAAAAGTTCTGTGAAGGTCTGCCTTGCAGAATATATGCCTGAATTTCCTTTTCCTGCCAGCCCTATAAATCTGCTCTGATTCCTTAGGTTACTAATCTCCACAGATGATTAGACACCTTTTTCCTTCAAAACTGATGAATGTGGGCCTAATTTGCCAAAGTCATTAAATTGTGTTTCACTTTAAGCTTAGTGAATCTCCTGCTGGAGGCAAACGTACATTTAAGTATTTTAACACAAGGGTGTCTCATGTAGGTGGACCTTTACATCTTTGTTAGCTCAAATGGAGCCAGTTAAAAGTTCTAGGCCAAAAATATTTTTTTTAAAAAATTGGTTCTGTTAAAGTTCCAGTGTCTAAAGCTCTTGAGCATAAGAGATCTGAATGGGCAGATCCTATAAAATACCTTCCAAAATGTCAGCCATGAACACATGGCTGACATGAGTAGGTGCTGCTGGATGCTTGTCTTTTGGGCAATGACTGTATTCCTAAGTGTCACCACAGAAATGGGTTTTCTTGTGGTGGAAATTTTGCCTTAGCACTCCCTTTGTGACTACAAACAGAGCTGGGAGGATGCTGACCTTCAGCAAGAAAATCAGGGTAATATTTCCATGCAAGGATCCTTGATGTTAAGGCCCAAAAGCCAGAGGAGGATTTATTTGCTTTGGGTTCTGTCATTTTGGCCATTTGGCATGACGTCCCCTAAGTTTGAAAACAAATTTGGATTTTTTTTGGAAATGCCTATGCAGCTCTATTGAAAAGAGGGCTGCTGAATTAGACAGTGGGGTTTGACCCCAACCTGGGATTTTAGGCAAGCAAAAAAAAAATCTACTGTCCAATTAAACTGTAGAGCAGTGGGAATTTCCGCTAGGCAGAAATGTAATTACCCAGGCTGGAAGGTGACCAAAAGACCAGGACTAACATCCCTCCCATCTTGTGAAATATGTTATTTTTCTGCACTCAGGGCTTCAATTTCATGTCTCATCTGAAAGATGAGTAGGACAGCAGTCACTAGGAGCTATTTCCACTTTACAGTCCTGAGAGCTGGTTTAGACACTCTTGAGAGTGACAGAGATGGAGAGGGGAAAGGAGGCATTCATCCAGGACTGTAGTGATGGACCCTTTGATAATGCTGCTCCCTCAGTAGAGAAGATTCTTCATGCAACGTCTAAGCAGAGAGAGTTGCTGCAGGTATTTCCCTTCACAGGTCTCCGAAGCTGTTAATTTATTTGGAGTGGAAGCTTGATTTAGGTTTTATTTGCCCGTACACTACTTACCAGGTGTCTCTCAGAGCTAAAGTTATTGCTTTCCACCGGGCAACAGAATCATTGAGTCCTGGTGTCACTGTACCCAATTCTAATTAGGAAGAACTCAATATATAACCCAGGTGTTAGTATGCCTCTCGAATCAAAGCCAGGTATCCAAAAAACCTCAACTTAAAAGCAGAGTTCTTCAAACCCTTTTTTTCAAACATTTTTCAGCTCAGTCCGTGAATGATAAAAGTCCTCACAAAATCATTCACCTCCCTTAATGCATTATGAAGTGGGAGGTATTGTTACACCAACAGACTAGAGATTCTTTCCTGATATTTAGGACTGTGAAAGCAGTAAATAACTTTTTTTGTCTATGTGAAGAAAAACATAAAATTAAGAATCTAAAAGAAAATGTTGTATATTTCCCCTTTCCAATAAGAGCAACATGGTTTGAAAGATTAGGTATGTTTAGTTCCATATTAACTAAAAATATACTTCCCCATAAAATATACTTACACCGAAAAAACCCCTTAATATTTTTTATAAATTATGATTACTATTAAAACCATATATGGTAGCTGCAGTATAGAGATCTATGTATGATCTTTCCATTCAGTTAAGCAAGCAAGGATGAAAATAAGAGAAGTGGAATTATTCCAGAGTCATAATGTGCATTGGCTATTGTCAAAGTAAAGTAGAATTTCAACCAGGTATGGAGATCCTGATCCTTCAGGACTCTGCTCACAAGAACTCCACACGTCTTTGGCACCTGAGGATGAGGACATGAACAGCCTAAGATGACTTGGGGGAAAAAAGAGATGTGAGGAAGGACTGGCAATCTGGGCAGATATATTTCAGCTGCTCATATGATAAAAAAGAACATTTCCATGGCGCTGCATTGCCAGCAGCCTGCACATGACTGTGCCTCCCAGATCCCTGTCATGCTGCAAGACTCCAGGCTATTGTGGTGTAAACCATGTTGCTCAACTGAGATAGTAAAAGATTTGAATTTTTACAGCATGTTTAAACTGAAGATCTCCAAGCTCTGTCTAGCTACGGGCTTTAAAGTTTACTCCCAACCCAAACTTTTCTATGATTCCGCAGTTAATTGAGAAAATATTCTGCTTTCAGGGAGGTATCACCCATGCTTTAATACAGAGAAATAGATGGTCAACTTAAACAATGAAATGGTGTAAATTCAGTGCAGCTCTCCTGGGTTTTGGTGAAATAAGAAGTTGAAGGTTTACGTTGAAGGATCTGCCTTTGCTGCTTTCCACTCCACTAAGACTGAAACACGCCACCTTCACAACCACTATTCCTGTGAGCACCAAACCAGAGAGACCTTTGGAATGGGAAGTCAAACATGCTCTTCTATGTGATTTCACTTGCCAGTAGACATCTGAGGCAAAGACTTTAGTGTCTGGTAGGATACTTCACATTCGTGACTTTGTGTGAGCTTCAACTGAGAGTCTTATTTGAAAGTTATTGTTTTGATTCTTTGTTTCGATTCTTTGAGGACATCTTCGTAGTCTAAAAATTAATTTTGAACTTTACAAAATTCATTTGGAAAATAGTTACTGCATCACTAATGCTATGTTTTGCACAGGGATAGCATCCTACCATTTATTAAGATCTTTTAGTTTTCCTCACAATAATGCATGCTATCAGTACTGAGCACACACCTGAGCAAGGCTGGGAAGGAGTGAATTAAAGTGAAAAAATGAGAAGCATCCAGAGTGATTTCATGCTGATCTAGAGCCTGCTTAACTATGTAGGAATCTCCCACTGATAAAAATGAGGCTTAGATCAAAAGATACAGGAAGAGAAAAGGAGGAAGAAAGAAATGCCCCCAAAGCAAGCAGAAGAGGTAAAGACAATGCTGACATCTTTAATCCTTATTCAAGGAAGGTGGTGATGCCCAGTGGAGCTACCTCCAGTAGGCCCTGCCCTTGCAGGCAGGGACTGTTTCATTTCTCCCAGGCTGGAGGCTTGTCAGTGACTCTGATATCCCAGGACGGTCATTGCTTGTAAATTATTTTAGCCCCTCAAGTGCTAATCTCACACAGATTAGACAAGGGTGGAGTGATCTCACACAGATTAGACAAGAGTTGAGTGGAGCAAGAATTACAGGGGTTGCTGTAATCACCAGGACCTGGGCAATTCTCAGGAGTGGCATGATCCTGTTCCTGCTTCCCCATGGCCACTTCCACAGCTGCTGATTTAATGCCCAGCTCCCCTTGGACCTGTGAAGGGATGGGTGGGTGCCAATCAAATGTTTTTTTCCAGAATGAGGTAATGTGGCTCACAAGCAGTTACTGCTTGTGTCCTGTTTGGAGGCAGTGAATGCTGTGGGTCAGAGGGAGTGGGAAAGCCCAGGGAAGATGCCCAGTGATCTCTCTCATGTCCCACAGGTCACTTCAGTGTCCTGCTGGGTGTGTGGTTTTGGAGATGTAACCAGACAAGAGAAGGCCAGCTTTGGTGCCAGCATGATTCACACCCTGTGTCAGGCAGCCAGGCTGCCTGGATCTCTGCTCTGGGACCCAGAAACATGATTAATTAGTTAATTTATGAAACTATGGGAAAGGCAGGGAACACAGTCTTACAATTTTACTTTTTATAGGAAGAATTACAGGAAATTATGGCAACACTGGGAACCTGCTGTCCCAAAGCTTGTAGAATCAGCAGTCTTGATGGAGGTGCTGGGATGGGGTCTATGAGCTTTTTTCCCCCCTCCATCCAGAACCCACTGCTCCATGGAAAGCAAAGATGAGCTGTCAAGAGTCACTGGACTTTGGTGGTAGAAATGGCTGCAAATTCACATGTAGGTATTACATGTTCACTGCTTTTTTTCATCCTAAAGGACAACACACACCTTTATAAATGGTGTTTAAGTAGCATATTCAAAAAATCATTCATTACTGGAAAGAGGGCCAGGCCTGCTGCTGGTGACTTATTAATGGGTTTATAAGTTATTACTATTTTTTAAATCAAGGAATGGACGTGCTGTGCTTTGCCCTGAGTTAAACAAAACAGCCTCTGTGTTGCACAAAAACATTGCAAGGAATGTGTGTCCTTTAGAGAGTTCAAGATCAACAGAAAAGAGAAAAACAGGGTCAGAGTTGACATCTCAAATTTCACCCATCATTTTTTCTAACATCAATGGTGTAAAACCAGGCCTCAGCCTTCTGCATTAATTTGGACAGGTGGAGTAGCAGTGATGGTACCTCACTCTGTGCCAGGCTTTTTCACTTTGGGCAATTAACTTTCAGCCAGACTTGGGTATGAGTCATGAAGGACACTTAGATGCTGGAGTTTCATCAACTTTCAGCCTAGGTTACCTCTGAAAATCTCCTCTGTATGTTTCCGTGATCATGTTAAAGAAAAGTCTAATGAATTTTCCATTTCCTATTTTAGTTTCAAGAAGAGGAGGCTCAAAGGGAGAACTTATGGCTCTCTGTGACTACCCGAAAGGAAGTTACAAGGTGGGGACTGTTCTTTCCTACTATGGCTGCAGTGGAAGGTCAGAGGAAATGGCCTTAAGCTGAGACAGGAGACATCCTGACTAGATATTAGAAAAAAATCTCTGTTAGGGTTGTCAGGCTTTCGACTACATCACCCTGGTGGAGTCACCATCCCTGGAGGTGATTAAGAGGCATCTGGATCTGGGTGATGTGGTTTAGGAGTCAGAAAGGTGGTGCTGGGTTGATAGTTGGACTTAGAGACCTTTTCCAACTTTGATGATTCTGTGATACTGTGATTCTATTTACCCTGACAGCCTGAGGGGCTCAGTGACTCTGTCTCTACTGACTCTCACAATGTGGCTTTTACTAACTGAGGACTTGAGCCCATGCTGGAATCTCAATGAAAGTGAATTTTGTTGGTTAATTAATATTCTGAATGGTGGTCTGTTTAATTGTTATCTGTTTGTACTGTGGGTTTGTCTATGGTTCTGTTTATGTTACCGGGATGTTTTGGAGACATTTTCCGTAAGTGACGAGATGAACTGAAGGCTTCAACTTTGATATTCTTAACTCTGTATTTCTCAGATATCAATAAATAATAAGATTTAGATTCTCAGGTGTTCACTGGTTACTACTTCTCCACTGGAACCAGAAACAAGAACTGCTGTCACTTGGCTAAGAAAAAGCTAAACATATAGATTAAGTTTGCAAAAGACTTCTTCACTCCCATTCATTGTATTGTTTCTTTTGCTTCTCTCTTGTGTCTTGTCTATTAAGGAAACATTCAGATGATGTAATTGCAGGCATTTTGGGCATCAATGCAAACCCTCAGCTACTCAAGACAGTCTCTCTCAGGTCCTAGACCCTCTCCATCAACTGTAACAAAAATGTAGATGACCTTGAAGTTTTATACTTTGACTGACACTTCGAAGTAATTCATCCAGCCAGGTTAACCCTGGCCTTTAGTTAGCAAACTGCTGAGTGTAGGAGCTGTCCTGTCACAGGTTTTTATGCTGTTTAGCACACAGCAATTTTCTCTAGGAACAACAGTAACTACATTTCCTACAGCAGTAGCCTGAGAGGATGTCTACCACCATTTCTGGGAGGATGAAAAGAACGTTCTAGTTAACGAGAGACCTGCAAACACGAAGATGTGGCTCCATGCACCTGGCTCACAGATTTGGGTGACTTCCCGAAGAATGTGTCTTGCTGGAAATGGAATGCACTGCAGCTTTTAAAGAGCAGCCTCACTACCCCAACTTTGTGGAAGTGACAAACCCTTCTGAGCACTAAAGGCTGCCATGAGCCCGAGGGGAGAAGGGGAGTGTGCAGCTGGATGTGAGTGCGTATTTGCGAAGAAGGGAGGAGCGATGAGGAAAGTTTCTCCTATGAAAGAAATGATCTAATTTGAAGCAAGTCCCTCATGGGAAGAGCTGTGACAGAGGCTGCTCTGTTCCTGTTAATTTTCACAGTGCAGCTGTCAGCGGGTCTGTAAATAGTACTCTGCGAAGCCAACGCTTCCTATCCACACATCAACCATTCAATTAACAGAAGAACAGAAGAAGGAAATAAAGTGCACCACAGCCTTCTATCACGGCTTTGATGTTTTCCAGCAATTTATGAAAGTGTACACAAATCTAATTACAAGCCCCACTGCTTCCCATTTACATGGAGCTCCTCAAGTTCAGAGCTGTTTATATCAAAATAATTGTTAAAAATACCTCGGCTGATCTACGGCATTGTGGCCCCCCACTCACCGGAGCCACCAGGCTGCTCCTCCCAGGGAGTTCTTGCCAACTCAGTGCTTTGGTGCAGCCTGCTCCTGCAGAATCTGCTTCCCCACCACTTGTGAGTGCAGCACCCGGGGCTACAGCTTCATCGTGCCCACAAAGGCCCATTTTCCTCCTTTTCTCCACCTGCTCAGAGCTCCTTCTGAAGACTCAGCACTGCTTTCCCCTCCACCCCGAATTCACCTAAATATTCCTCTGCTGTGTTAGTGGGGGTGAGCACAGCTGTTCACTGGTTTCCACAGTGGGGCTGTGTTTGAAGGCAGCCTCACGGAGCTCTGCAAAGTCATAGCTGCGCCACGGGAATGCACAGCAATAACAGCAGCCATCATTAGTGTGAGCTGGGGGTGGTTTCCTTGGTGGGGTGCCTGAGCATCCAAAGCCAGGAAGATGAGGACCAGTGCCCCACCATTTGCCATTAGCTTGAAAGAGGCTTGCCCAGGACAAAACCACTTGTAAGTCCTGGTTTAGTGCCTGGCATCCCTGCCCATGCCAGGGTGTTGGAACTAGATGATCTCCAGGGTCCTTTCCTACCCAAACCATTCTGTGATTCTGTGATTCTTGGGACAGTTTTTGATACACTCATATTTAAGTCCCTCTTACCTGACAAGCCAAAGAGGTGACAAATTCATTTAGCTTAAATAATGGGAAAAAATCTCAAATGGTATGAAGAGATGGACAGTACATTGTCTAAGGAAAGAAGACAGTTTTTTCACCTGACTGTTACCCATGTTTTGCTGGGAGTTTTTGTACTATGGGTGGACTTCCAAAGAACATGATGGACAGCTGCTCAAAATCAACCTCATTCAAGGTGTTATGCCATTCATTTATTCATGCTCAATAAAAAGTGTAAAGTACAACAACTAGAGATCTAATCTATATGTCATCTAACAACACTGAGCAATAATTGCATAATTTGATATCAATGGTTCCTGGGCAGAGATTTGAATTTGGTTTTGTCATTTGTGTTGATAAGAGCTGCATGGAAAAATATTTAAATGAAAGCCTCCAAGTTAACAAAGTTGTGCGTTGCAACACTACTGTTTTTTCAAAGTTCAGCTAAACTGAATCTTTCTCTGAAAGGCAGACGTCTGTTCAGTGCTTGTATCCAAGTCTCACATTTTCCCTTTTCACAAAAGCAAGCATTCCATCTGAAAAGTTATTTTCATGGAAAATGTTCAGCCAGCCGTAGATAGACTTGGAATGCCATTGCCTGGATGCAGAGGAAATGCAGTGCTTTGACCAAGCTGCTGCAGACTTCTGTAGTAAAACAAAAAGAGGATTTGGCCTGTGTGGAAGGAGAAGTCACCAGAAGCTGGAGGCCTTGATGTCCTTAAACATCATTAATTAAAGAAAGATATAGAATAAAGATAGTACTGACAATTAGTGTGTTAAGCAAGTTCACAGCACATCTAATGGAACAGGAGTCAGGGGACTCTGCTGCAGGATGCCTGGTTTCTGAATCCCAAACTGCTTTATCTGGGCAACAAACATCCAGGACAGATTTCAGGTCTCTCCACGCTGAACGTGAAGTATTCATTTTAAGCTGCACTGCCTTTATCTTTAGTTTTTAAGCACTGGTCTTTTTTTCATTCTAAGTTGCACTTTGGACGAAGAACCACTATTTTGGAGCTGGAGTACAGCAGCAAATTGATGCCTAAAATTAGCTAAAAAGCACACTTCTATTTGGGCTTGCCTATTAGTTTGACAGGTTTCAAAATCTATTTCTGTAAAATAAAATTTCTCCATAGGTATCTATTTCCCTCTATTGATTATAAGAGAAACTTAGATGACAAACTTAGATGATAACCTCACACATGAGTTTCTTAACTTCTGGATGTCTCAAATTAGGTTAGATGAGTCCCACCTCAGGTATTCAGTCTAAGTCTGTTATTGAGTTATCCATTATAATGGGACAGGCATGCCCAGAAGGTGATATTGCCCATCCTAGCACAGAAAAAGTGAAGAATGCACAAATCTCTGGAAATGTCTCTCACTCCTTTCTGCAGGAATCCTAGAAGATATTTAGGATAGGTCACAAACTTTCAACAGTTAAAGATAGGTCAAACACATCACACTCTTCACTTCTTCTCACCCCTGTGCAGGAAATGTACAGAGTAACAGTACAGTTCTACCCCTTCCAGGAATGAATTCATAATCAAAGAAATTCCAAGTTGCCACAGTGGGCAAGATGGTGAAAAGAGTGCAAAAATACTCTGTTTTTTAGCCCTGTGTAACTTCTGGGTAGGATAGCTGCTGTGACTTAAATGCGTGTGACTCTGCCCTGTACTCCACTCTCTTGAGATCCCTCCTGCAGTGCTGCATCCTGCTCTGGGCCCCAGACACAAGAAGGACATGGACCCGTTCGATCTAGTCCAGAGGAGACCACAAAGATGCTCAGAGGGCTGAGGCTCTTCTCCTGTGAAGACAGGCTGGGAGAGTTGGTGTTGTTCAGGGTGGAGCAGAGAAGGCTGCAGGGAGACTTTACAGCACCTTGCTGTGCCTAAAGGGCTACAAGAGAGCTGAAGAGGGGCTTTTGACAAAAGGGTCTGGAGTGACAGGAGGACGGGGAATAGCTTCAGACTGAAAGAGTGTAGGCTTAGGTCAGCTGTGAGGAAAAAATTTGTGGCTGTGCCAGTGGTGAGGCAGTGGAGCCTGTTGCCCAGAGAAGCTGTGGGTGCTGCATCCCTGGCAGTGACCAAGGCCTGCTTGGATAAGGCCTTGACCAACCTGGTGCAGTTGGAAGTGTCTCTACTCCTGCTAATGGACATGTAGATGATCTTTCAGGTCCCTTTCAATCTAAGCCATTCTATGATAGTCCAATGAAGTTTTTGGAAGAGTTTGTTCTGTGTAGGTGGATGGACAAGGCCACATCTTAGATTAGTAAGATGTGCTCTGCAGAATGACTCTTCTGCAATTTGGCTGCTGTCCAGGTATGAAGACATGGGGAGAAGGAGAAAACCAAGCTAAGGATAATGCCTAGGAAGGAGCATGACTGACAGGTAGAATGATAATATTGTCCACAGTGATTGAGAACGAAGGTGGAGGATAGAAAAGACAGGTTTTGGATGGCAAAGTTCAAGAGCTCAGTTTTATACATATTGAGCTTGTTCTGACAGCTAAACATCCACCAGGAGATGGAAAGACGGACAAAGATTTTGGGTTGGACAGGAGTCAATCCTGAAGCAGAGAAATTAGTTCTGCAAGCTGTCACTACAGCAATAGCAGCTGAATTTGTGTTGGTGGAAGAGGCTGTTAGGGACAAGACTTGGAATAGGAAGAGAGGAGAATGATAGGAAGGACCTGTTTATGTCCCCATATGGATGGGAAACAGAGACAGGAGGGAATGGTGTAATCAAAACTAAAAGTACAGAACATATAATTACTGTAAATATATTATAAATACAAGCAAAAGTATGTGAAGATTATGATTTCTTATAAAGGATGATACAGAGATCCAGTAAAATGGTCTTATAAAGCTGATGAGCAAATGGAAAATATGATCTAAAAAGACAAAAAGGCAGCTCTCTTGACAAGTAGGTATAGAAGGAACTTTGTTCCTGCTCAGAAGTAGGGGATTTTGGGTAGCTTATTTCTAAAGGAAATTGATTGTGTAAAAATTGGAAAGATTTAGACTTGGTGGACCCTCAGGAGAAACAAGTGCCTTGCATTGAGAAACGGGTTTGTAATGGCTGATGGTCAGGCACTTGTCCAAGGTAAGGTTAATTAAAAAAAAAAAAGGAAGAAAAAAAGAAAGGAACTTTCATAAAAGAAAGTTGCCTTTTGAAACTATTAGGCAACATATGTTGTGTGAACAGGAAGTCACAGTAGAGCAATAATCCTGACAGCTGTGGAGAAACAGGAGTCTGCCGCAGGAAGGAACGGCTCGAGACCTGACAAGAATGATGATGGATGCCCTGCTGGTGGTACACGAGGACAAACCAAGAGATGCTGAAATTGGCTGAGCCGCAGGAACAACGTTGAGTTGGCTTCGCAGCCAGGCAAATGAGGCCAGTCCTAGTGGTGAGAGGAATGGAAGGGGGCAGAAGGAAGATGGCAGAAATGCGCTGCTCCCTCCCAAGCATGATGGGCTGCGGCTGCATCTCACCACGAGGTGGCTGCATTTCCCTGTGAACGTCCAAGTAAGTCCTGAGCAATGCTGCAGGCCCCCAAGTACCATGAAAACAAGAATGGGCACTGAGATCCTGGCAGCATTTGGCCTATCTCCTTCTAAGAGCCTCATAGATTTTCAGCCACTGTGCGGAAAAATCTGTTGTGCTCCATGTCTTCATTGAGTGTTGGTCGCTCTGCAGGTCCTCACAGGTCTGCAAAGACATGGTAGCAGTGTTGTGCCTGCTTGTAGCTCATGGGAGACACAAGGCAATGCCATGTAAGTTAGCTTATGTAATGAAATGAATTTCCTCCTTCCTTTTTCTGTGAGCTATGAGTATGTACTGTGAGGTTCAGCCAATCCATGGAAACTTGTAAAGCTGTGGAAACTTGATTCTGAGTCTGAATGGCCACCTAGTAAAGGATAAATTTTGTTGTTTTTTCAGATGCCCAGCTCTGGTTATTAAAGAATATTTCTATAACAGGTGTTTGAGTCGGATAAGTCAAGAGGACAAATGGCCTCATAAAATTGATCTGTGAAGTGGCCAAATTCTCAGGTGTTTTGTATATCCCAAGCTCAAGTGATACCACCAGGAGGGAGACATAAGTTTTTTCCAGGTGGCTGTGACATGAGTATGTCTTTCTAATCCAAAGTGTTCTGAAAGTAGGAAAGGAAAGGCCTGGGGAGGAATAACGATATTTTGGATATACTAGATCTAGACAAAACTTTAACTCTCCTTGAGTTTTGTCTATTTTTTCGTGTCTTCCTCTTGCCTTTGTCACAGGAATTTGCAGGGTTTTTGGGATGAGGACTGACTTTTTACTAACCCTTTTTTTGGTACCAGACCCTACTGAATGAAATTCTTGATGTCAGATTACAGACTCTATCACTTTGGGTCAAAGTTTGAAAGAAAGTCACTAAAAGTACCTCTTTAACCTGTCTCAGGAAAGATGTCCATAATATACCAGCATGGGGTGTCAGCATCAAGCCCAACATCTGGGTTTTTTTTTAGGAGGAGTCTTTTAGAAAGTGGTTCTTAAAAGTATTTAAGTACTTCAAAAAATGGAGACCCCGTATTTGAGGAGACTTTTTTTGTTACCATCACTGGTAAACATGTACCATTTTTAAACAGATTTGTCTAAGATGGGGTTCCAAAAAATGAGATCTTGATAGTTTGCTAGTTTTAGAAACCTTTTTGCTTGTAAAGAATTTCCTTTTTCATCCCTGCAAAGATCTAGAGAAAATCTGTCGGGCCCATTTTAAACTTATTTGGATAAATTCATGAATTTACATTAGAGTCTCTTACTGGAAGGGAGATTTTACACTCTCAAATATTTTTAATTGAGCTTTCTTGTATCCTTTCCAAGTTGTCAACATGCTTCTTAGCCTTCCATGATTTATACTGTGAATAATTAGTAATAAAAATAATACACTATTATAATAAACCAAAACAACTTGTACCACATTTTCTTCTCATACTGACAGTGGAATGCCTTATATCCTTCTCAGTCTCATGTTGGTGTACAAATATCTATTTGCACAGAAATACAACCCCATTTCTATTTTCTATTCTTAATTGAACAATCAGTCTTGAAACCCCATATGACTAGAAATTTGTGCAAGTGGACTGATCCTTCAGGTATTTCCTGGAAGATCCAGTAACTGGTCTGACACACTTTCAAAGGGCAGGTGTAGGGCACCAGACTTATGCCTAGGTTGGTACTTTTGTGGTAAAAGTGACAGGCACCCATCACTGCTGTGATTTGTCTCTAGCCCCTAGCACATGATGTGAACATGCTTCTCTCTGCTGAGAGCTGGCAAAAAGTTCTTTATCCTTTGCCTAGAGACAGGGCCTCTCTGAGGAGGGAAAACGAAAAACCCCCTTACACACCAGTTTCTACTTGATTCATCCCTCCGAAACTTGAATGGTTGTGTCAATGGCAAGTCTGACCCAAACTTTTTGGCATGTGTGAAACATATGTCTTTTTTTTCAGGCCATCAAAACTGCTGGTGGCAGAACACAGCACGCAGTGGTGTGCTGTGCCTGTGAGGATTGACACTGCCATCCCAGCCTCTCCTCTGACGAATTAAGCACACCCAAGGCCCTGGGCCTGCCTGGATGATGAGTTGCAGAGCATAGATAAATAATTTCTCCTCCTCAATCAGGCCACAGAGCAGCCAGGGCTGGCCCAGTCCTCACTTGCCTGTGTTACAGAGCTACTCACCGGCATTGTCTGGCTGCCATGCAAGGCATTGATGGCAGCCTGGGCCTCTGCATGTGAAGAGTATTTCACAAACGCACACCCTGCAAGAGGAAAAAAAAAGAGCATAAGAAAGTTTGCATGGATACCATGAAATTCCATCTAGCCCCTATCCTGTCCCCAGAACTGCCCAATAATACGGTTGTGAAGAAAGTATAACAACAAAAGTGTCCTGGTCCTTTTTCAGAGTCCAGACCTCAGCAGCCTGAGGACCTCTTAAGGCTAAGCTGCTTCCAGAATTTCCACATTACTTGTAGTAAGTACTGACAGACACAAACTTAGCAAGAACATCTTGAATCCAGTAATGTTTTGACATCCACAGCTTTCCATGGCAGAATCTTGCACAGTTTTACAATTTATTGAGTGAAAAAGCTGCTTCTTTTATTTATATTAGACCTAATGATGAGTGCTCCTCCCTCTGTGGTTGTGAGAAACAACATGGAAGCATGTGCAAGTTACTGGAAAGCTGCACATTCTTGACACAACCAACCACAGGACAAGTGTACAGAAGGTATTCAAGTCACTCCAAACCCACAAGGTACCTTATAATTTCACTGCTTGGTAGAGCTCTGTGACAGACTGCCCAGAGCTTGTCTTGGCTCCAAGCCACTTAGGTCTGGCAAAGCATGAGACACCTTCTGGTGAAGTAGCAGGGGTGGGAGAGGTACCCATGTGTTGATTACCATCCTGCCACCACTAAAACTTGAATCTTAGTTTTTCACAGCTGCAAAGTCAGTGCCTGTGTAGGTGTTCTCTTCTGGACATTAGAGAAATGTGGGTAGTGTTTCTCTGGCCTGTATTGCTGTGTGGGGAATCTCACACTGAACTCTTACATAAGGTTTTAAGGCAGAAAGGTGCATTTATGGGTATGTGCTGGAGTGCAAAAATGATCAACATTTCAAAGGGTTACATGCACTTCTAAGGTGGGGGAAAGTATTGCCAACACTCCCAGCTACAAGTAAACTGACTCGGAGATGGGAAGGGTAATTTCCATATGCTAAGGCAGTTTCTGGAACAGATTGGGAGAGATCTGAGAAGTTTTGGCTTCCATTCCCTTCTATTACTACCAATAACTTTTGAGCTTTTAATCAATTTGCAAAGCCCTCTCAGTTTTCCTGAAGGGGTACAGATTGCAGGGCACGGGATGTCAGTCCTGACAGTGGGATGGCTCTCCTTCAGCCCCTTTGCAGCAAGTTTAGGGAGTCTTCACACCCTTTTGGATCCCTACAGTGCAGGGTCAAAGTACAAGAGATGAAAGTAGAAGAATGAACCCCAAAGGTCCCTAAAATCATCACTGCAGGCTGAGAGAAGTGCGATTGAAGAAAGCAGTGATAGCCTATTCTAAAAATAAGCTACACATATAAAATATCTTACAGTTCACTTTGAGGGCTGTTCACTTTGTGTCACCCTCTCAGCACTGTGCTTGGGCTGTATTTCAGGAAAGGCCCAATGATTATTGCTAATAGTTGGATCTAATTTATAAGGAGCTGAGAAGAGACAATCATGAGAAAATGAGATAGATAAACTTCAGCTGGAAACAATAGGGATCAATTATGACATAATCCCAGCCCAGCATTCCCAGGCTCCTGAGATACTGCGTCTTCCTCTTCATTAATCAGAGATAATCCAGAATTAGGGTGTTTAATTATTTGCAGAGATTCTTTTGTACTTTCTGCCTCTAAAAAGAAGATGCTGATTAGCAAATATACAAAAGCTTTCCAGTTCCAGTCACCAACTTAATTTAAAGCAGGATTTTTGGCTGTGGTACTGCTGTCATGTTGAAGGCTTCACTCTTGTCAGTGAAGTTCACCCCTGTGCTGAGGGTCCTGATGGATCAGTGGAGCTGGATAAAGGTGGGAATAAAGGGAGTAGCAGGCATTTATCTTGTTTAATGCTCAGGATGCTAATGGGATACCTCCTACAGCTTTCTATTAACTGCTTCCAGTAGGTTTTGAGGTAGCAGGATGAGTGAGAACTCAGCTTTTACTGGTGTAAATGGCAAGGCAATAGCAGAGATCCCAACGTTTTGTCCTTTTTGTTTGTGCATTCAATCAGATGCCTTCTGTACACAACACCAGAAGTGCATATAATCTTCCTTCCCATTGTCTGCCTCCAGGACTGCCTCCAGGAGCGGGTGAGCTGGGGATGTGAGTCATGTCACTCTTCTCAGAACAATGGTGTCCTTTTGACAGGAGCAGCTCTGGACTGTGAAGGGATTTTGACACACACAGACATATAACCTCTGCTGAACAGGGTGATACATGTGCTTAAGGTTTTCTTGTTCCATTGCTTCCAGACGGGAGCTGGAAGGTCTGCCCTGATTGTTTTGTCAGCTTGGAGGAGACTGCAGAACCAGGCCCTGGGATTGTAAGGCACCCTTGTGGAGGGTGCTGTTGGAAATTTTTACTTTTTGAGTTATTGAGGCAGACTGCTGAATGGGAAAAAAATTAGAAAGGGGAAAAGAATAGCTGCACTGAGAGCAGCAGCAATGAAGACTCTGTGGGTCCTTCTGGATCCACTTCAAGTCCCTCACCTGTACTCTTGCCTGGACCCTGGTAAGCTTTACCTGGAGTGGTGCAGAAGCACTCCATCCTCTCCCAGGAAACACAGGTTCTGCGTTCCCCTTCAGGGTGAGAAATTCCTCAGTCCCAGCTCTTCTACCACTTGGTTGCCTGCTCCAGCCACTGTTCTAGCACTGCAACTCCTGCAGGAGGTATTTCTGCAGACTCTGAAGGCCACGGCCCATGGCTCAGGAGGGCACCCACGTCTTCAGGAAAGGCTTAGGCAGCTTTTTGGCTATGCCTAAACTGTGATAGGATTATTGTACTGAGCTACCTGAAGGGTGTAGAGGCTCATCACAGGGATACCTGGTGAGCTGGGCAGGATTTAAGTGCATGGGATCTGACTGCTATCTGGAATTTAGACAATCTGCTTAAATCTCAACTTACATAGAATTTAAGCCTTATGGGTTTTACCCAAAATAAGTAGCTCACAAGCAATGTGTGTCACATATTGGTTTCTAGCAGATGGAAAACATTACAGACTGGGAATAACTTTGTGGGAGTTGTGGCTTGCCTGACTGTCTCCTAAGATAAGGGCACTAGCCTTAAGTTTTCCATTGGATTGACTGCTCTGTGTGCATGTGTGCATGCACGAAACCGTGTGTGTGTAAATTAGGAGCTTCACATTCTCAGTAAGTAGCACCAGCAAATGGAAGCTGGTAATATTAACTCTGTCAAGGCTCAGTATTGATCCTGAACAGCTCAGTGAAACGTCAGCCTGAGACTGCAGCCTGCTAGCAGTAATAATTAAACTGGTTAGCAATATGGAGCTGCCACTCAGATTCTGTCTTATAATGAAATTGTTTTAGAAGGAAAAAAAAAGAAAAGATAGAGCAAGTATTAAGACAAGTCTGTGGGTTGGATGTCCTCTGGAATTTGTTTCTTACAGAACTCACACTTTATTGCCTTTATTATTACTCTGTTTAACTCCTTTGTCATTAGATTTCATTCCAGGTGGAAGCAGACAGACCTGTTTTTTTTGCTTTTCCCCAATTTACTGATTTGCTCAGTGAATGACATGCTTAACTGTTAGCTCTTATGATGGTTGGAGCTTCTCCAGGACATCCTAGCCTACTACTTCCCTGTGGGCCAGCCCCTGTCTTTGGGTGTTGTGGAAATGAAGTAACCCCAAAACTGAAAAACGGTGCCCACAGCTTATTTTCAGCCATTTATATCAAGAAGGCTGATCTGTGCTGATGACTGTTGAAGGCTGGTGTAAAGTAATTTTTTTGGCCGCCAGTGATTTTATGGAATACCCATATCTTTCTCCAGTGCATCACTGCAATTTGGATTTTTTTGCCTCCCTGTTGCAAAAATGTGCTGGTTGATGTTGTCACTTGTCAAAATATCCAGTGAGATAAGAACTGTGTTGGCAGGACTGGCCTCTTCTGTGGTGTTGCACATGCCAACACAGTTTATGCTCTATTACATGCAGATCAATATTTAATGGACACATTAACTGCCAGGAGGAGAGGGTTTCCTATTCAGATTGAAGTTACTTTGTCTAGAGACTTTTGGGGAAAAATATGACCTTCCTGCACAAGAAAGGAGCCTCACTCATGCCTGGGCTGTAGCAGAAGATTTTTTGTGCTATCCAGGTTAAAAAAGTGGCAGAAGGAGGTAAGGCACCTAGTTTTGCAATGAGGTATTTATGTGTTTAAAAGAGTAAATATGTAATGAGCATAATATTTACACTGGCACCTGTACCCTTGCAGCTGCAAGCACTGGCTGGTATGAGTCCTTGCAAAGACCAGGTGAAGAAGACAAAGACCTGGGGCTGTTGGATGAGACACCAACAGAGGCGATGATGGAGCCAGTGAGTCAAGATGTAAAGTACCAATATTGGCTTTTTTTAAGGAAAGAGTCATCCTGGTCAACAGGAACAGGAGTGGGGAGAGTCCATCTTGAGTGCAAAGGCCCTGTTCAGAGGGGAGGCATCAGTTTGCATGTGGTGACCCATAGCCCACTGGAGATGAGTGTTTTACAACGTGATCAGCTTTTTCCTCTGATGCACAAGCAGAGAGTGACCATCAGAGTAAAAATGTGCCCCCTCCTAAATAGGAGGTGCTGTTCTGGGGGCTGCATGATACTTCTGTCACTCCAGAAAATGAGATATACACGAAGACCAGGGTCTAGCTCAGCACAGGCATCCCTTACCTTTGCTGTTGCCATCAGGTCCCCGGAGGATCGTGCACTCCTCGATGTTGCCAAACGCCTCGAATAGCCTGCGCACATCGTCTTCCGACTGCTGCTTATTGAGCATGCCCACAAAGAGTTTTCTGTCTTCTGGAACAAAATAAAGAGATGCTTACCATATTTCAGGAGGGATGTGAAAGCCAGGATGGCTCAGTATCACATGCAACACAAACGGTGACTTCACTGAGGTGACACATCGCAGAAGCTGCTAATCTTTTCAGGTGGCTGGCTCAAAAAAGCTTAACAGCTTCTGACTTCACATGAGTACTTGGAAATAATCCAGCAAATTTTGGAAAAACCAAATCACCAAACAAACAAAAACGGTTTGGTTATTTATAAATTCTTTATCTGCCTCTTAAAATCTGGGCACCAAAGTCTTCCAAATCAGCTTCTTCTGATCAGTTTTTGCAGTCAGTTTGCAGTAGCTGAAATGACAACACTGCTCAGACTGCAATCCAAGAGGAATGTGATAAATATAGTAGATTGGAATCAAGTCCAAATGAAAAATAACATAAGTTAGTAGCCCTCGCAACACTAAATAAGTTGCAGGAAAAAAATGTTTAACATAAGCTTTTTAAAATCAGGATATAACGGAAGTCACAGCCTGTAAACTGGAGATTTGTCATTCATGCCCACTCAGAGACATGTATCTACAAGTTTGGATGAGATTTTAATATATTTATAAAGTTCATTTGAAATGAGCCCAAAGTTTTTGAAACTTAGATTGTTTTTTGAAATATAAAGTTAACTTATACAATTGTTAGTATATGAGATAGCTCAGGCAGGTGGTATTTAGTGCCAAAGCAGGACATTTTCTGCCAGTGGATAATTGTATTTTGAACAAGGATGCTCAGTGTGACCCAGCACTGTGCACTCACAGGACCAAACGTGTCCTGGGCTGCATCCAGAGCCCCGTGGGCAGCAGGGCAGGGAGGGGATTCTGCCCCTCTGCTCTGCTCTGCTGAGACCCACCTGGAGCACTGCATCCAGAGCTGGGCTCCCAGCACGGGAGGGACAGGGACCTGCTGCAGTGAGCCCAGAGCAGGAATTGGAACTGGATAACCTTCAAGGTCCCTCCCTACCCAAATAATTCTATGATTTATGCTTAGACTTAAACCAAGTTTGGGTATCTTCATGGGACACCTCCAGAAAATATTGGTAAAAAAAAATGATTGTCAGAAGGATCTTAGAGGAGACTGAGTGACTTCTCTCAATCAGGTTCCTCTCCAAGACTACTATCATTACACTGAGAAAAATGGAAATTTACATAGTTTACATCGTGTATGTAAACAGGCTATTTGCACATGATTCATAAATGTCTTATTTATGATTCATTAGACTCTATGTAAATGTGTGAACCAAGAGGGTTTTTTCAGAGCACATTACAGAGCAGATGTAACTAATTTGAATAAGTATATGTAAGTATCAAAATAATTTTTTAAAATTTAATTTATTTTTTAGTGTACAGGTTAACCTAAAGCTGAACAAAACACTGGTTTGCAATAACCCTTTTCTGGCTGACTAATTGGGCAATTCATGTCACTTTTGTTCACTGAGAAATCACTGGAGTAGGCAATCTGTTCTGCTTCAAACCAGTGTTTGATCAAAATTCCCCTCTCCAAGATGCACCTGCACATTGGCAAATTACTTTACAGCCTTGGATGTGAATAATTTTTCATGCAGTGGCTATTGAATGAGGATATTAGGAGCTTTCAACCCTGCAGTCAAGTTATCCACAACAACAAAAAGTATACTGCCCACAGAAAAGCAGGAATTATGTTGCCTTCAGCTAGGCTGCTGAACTGGTAGGAAAAATAGGCTTAGGGAGATACAGGTAAACTTCTGATAGGTGAGAAAAACGGAAATAGCCTTCTGGTAGACCTATTAAAGCAAGAAATATTCCTACTTTATGTTGGAATTTATTATGCAGAGAAGTGTTTTGAGGTCTTTGCTGGCAAAAAGCCAGTCCAGACTGTAGTGGTGCACAAAGCCCCACCTAAAACCATGCAACTTGTAGGTTGTCCCCACCTCACAAGAAGGTGATTTGGACATATGAAAGGCTTGTTTGCCCAATGGCCAAAGTGTCCTGCAAAAGAGACTCTAAGATGTGAGGTACAAGCCTTAGGGAAGGAGCTGCTGTGCACTGGGGAATGTCCTTTAGTCTAGGGCATGATAGAGCCTTAGGAAACGAGTCCAGTCCAAAGTCCAAAGGTTTCCCAGGTGTTGGAAGAAAACCTACCTAGCAAATGGGACCAGCTTCCTGAAAGATATTTTAGGAAGGGGGCAGATCAGCTGGAAAGAGCTAGGAACATGATTGGCAAAAGGTCTTGCCTAGAAACTTTGTGTCTGTTAAGTGCTTCCAGCACAAGAGAAGAGTGTCATATTGTTCTTTATACAGCTTCCCCTGTTTCAAATAAGCTGCATCAGCAAAAGCACTCCTCTAGCTGTGGAACTGTTTTCACCAGACTTTTAGCTAATATAAATGTATCATCTAAAAAAAAAATAATAAAAAAAAAAAAAAAAAAAAAAAAAAAAAAAAAAAAAAAAAAAAAAAAAAATCACATCCCTCCTCTGTCAGCAAAACTCTCTAGTGTGGAACTGGCCTGAAACTGCCTTGTCTGGTCTAGTTTATGCAAAGCTGAAACCAGGTGTTTTAGGAACTGCTCAAATTATTATTTTTACATCCCCTCACCCCACATCTTTGCAGTGCACTGGGACTGCACTGGCTGGCAGAGGATGTGGTGCTTTGGTGAGCTACCCATCAAATGGTCATCTGAACATCAGGTCAGCTCTGTCAAAGGCGAGGATCACCTTCCCCAGGAACTGCTGGTCCAGGGAGATGGTGTGCAGGGGATCCCCGTGGACAGCCACTGCTTGGACATCACCTCCAAACCCATCTCCAAACCAGCATCCTGAGAAACAGCACCCTTTGTAGTCAGGGGGATAATTTGTTATATCTGCCATCAGAACTCTACACCATCACACTCTAGACTGATAAAAAATGAGTTGATTTAACAAGTTTTTTTACTTTCAGTAGTTTCTATAACAAAGTGCTGCATTTGCCTCTCACATCCCAGCTCTTTCAGGGAACTCAACACTGTGTTTTAACAATTTTTATCACATATCCTGAACAGGAAAAGAGAGGGAAGAGTCCAGCAGAAGGGACCATTTAATATGTTCCAGGTCTTGGCTAATGATTTTTATCCTATAATGGTCTTTTATGAGCTTCTTACACTCTGGACATCATCATACACTACTCTTCCACATCCCAGGCAAAAAAACTGGCATGCCAAGCACCAAGAAAACTACTTCTCTTTTGTAAATATGCCTAAAAAAGTCCATGAGTTTGCAAGAATAAAATTAAGAGGGGATGTGCTGATGTCATCAAGGTGTGTTTTGAGCATGTGTGCACACCACTGATGCTCCTCACCAGATGTTTCCAGTGTCCTCTAGTGAGATTTGAGGGTGCTACATCCTACAAAAATCTGAATCTCAGGCTGCAAACAAGCCTGGAGCAGTTCTAAATGATGCTGTCCCTAAGCTCTTCCTGCCTGTAGGGTCTGTCTCTACCGAAAATAATCCATCCATATCATCATCCTGAGTCCCATGCTTCGTCCTTTTTCAGTGAGACATTGTTCCCACTACACAAGTCTCAGGATCCACACCTAAATTTCAGAGCACCGGGCAGACTCAGTCCCCTCTCTCCTCCACTGCCAGGCTCAGTGCTCAATGCCATTTCAGACTGTGGGACTGTGGGGCAAAAAATCTTCAGACCAGACTTCCTAAGACATGGGTCCCAGACCAAAGTGAACACTGTCCAGGGCAGAAGAGAAGGGTGAAAAGAGGCCATGATCTGACAAGCCCCCAGCGTGAGCTGCCAACATGACCTCGTGCTCCAACCTAAACTGGTCTGTGGCCACAGAGAGGCAGCTGCACCTACCTGCTCAACAGAGATGGGCACACAGGAAGAGCATCCTTCATCTCCTCCCTATGAGGGGAATGAAGACAGTGAGCTTACACAGCTTGTCTAAGAGCAGGTGTGATGAAAGGGACCTATTCCATGTAGCCTCCTCAAGGCCAAACATGACTGTGCATCAAGTATTCATTCACATCTGAGCATCTTCCCCTTCCTTTTGTGAAGAACAGCCTGCCCAAATTTCTGTCTGTTACATTCTCCCACGTCACAATTTCAGTTTCTATCTCATCTGAAGGACTCCCCGCTAACAGTGCTGCAGCAACATCTCTAAACTGGCACCACTATGAGCAGTGACACTGCCCTGCAACATTGCAACTGAATGCGGTGTCCTTGTGAGCCTCTTCTCCTCATATTTTTGTCTTCCCTCATCATTGTACACCCCACTCTCAGTCTTTTTCTACAAGGTGAGTCATCATGCCTGCTTTGCCATGGAAATATCCAACCATGGGCAGATATTTTTGTGTGTGGTGCCACCCAGGAGAGCCAAGGAGGTTTTGATGGTGAATTCTGATAATACTGAAAATTAAGTCCCTTTCAGGTCTGCCTTATTTTGCCATAAATAAATCACAACAGTGACAGAAGGCAGCACTCCAAGATCCTCACAGGAGGACAGGAAGCGAGAGAAAGACCACTGCAATGACAAATCAGAGTTCTCAGAGGTGTCCCTTTGTTGACATTTCCAATACCCCTGTGGAACCAGGCTTCCCTTTTCTTGACCACTCTGCCAGAAGTGGAGGCTCGTGCCTGTCAGGAAAAGCAGGCTGCAAAGCACCATGAGGAGAAACAGAACTTGTAAGATAAATATACAACATCTATAGACCTCCCCGCAGTGTTTATATGCAGCCTTAGCACCTTCCCCAGTGCAAATAGGGGTTAAATTATTCCCTGTTCTATTTGTATTTAAATGTTATGTTTCCATGATGAGTGTAAGGCAGAGGTGTCAGATGGGCCCGGGCGAAGGAGGCTGCACACGTGAAAGGTGAAATAATAGAGTGCTGCAAACCAAATGCTGAAAGGCGATGGGAAGGGGGGACACTGGAGCGAGGGGGAGAAGGGGGAGGACGGGCACTAATTAAAGAGACAGAAGGGACAATGAGATGCAGGATGTTTGACCCTATGTGGAGCAAGAGGACAAGAACAAGAATCACAGCAATTGTGGAGGGACTGGGGGAAAATTAGGGTCACTCGCAGGGAGACATGACACAGGATTGTGTTTATCCAGATAGCTCTCGCTAATGTATGTGTGTGCGTGGGGGTACATTTAGATAAGAGTGTATAAATACACTTGTGTTCTTGTATTCCTCATGCAAAACAAAGAGGTTGAATCCTTGTATCAGGAAAGTGTAAAGCAGCTTTACCATCTAGAACTTCCGAGGCCTTGGAAATGAAGAGGGACAGAATCACCATCTCTGCGTCCCAGGCTAATTTATACAGTTAAAAATTATTTGTGCCTGCTGCTGTTCCCCTCCTTCCTAAACATGCTTGCACACACAGAGGGGGAGCAGCTGCAGTGCCTTGGTGCTGGCACTGGGAAGGCCTTTAAGTTTATCTCCTTGGCACCACGACACAACAAACAAGCAGCCTGGAGAAGTTTCTATGCAGGTGTGTGTGAGAAGAAAAGCCGGTGCACAGGACCAAGTGGCACATTTACCAGAGAGGATGCAAGAAGCAGAGTTGATCTTGCTTACCCACTCTCCTGATTCATCCTTGGCAAAGAAGGAAGAGAAGATAGTACTGAGAGTGCTCATGACATGCACAGAATGAAAATGGTTTGGGTTGGGAGGGATCTTAAAAGTCATTTGGTCCAAGCCCCTGGCAGTGAGGAGGGACATCCTCAACTAGAGTAAGTTGCTCAGAGCCTTGTCCAACAGAATCTTGAAAGTTTTCAGGATGAGAAACTCCCCTCTGGGCAGCCTATGTCAGTGTTTCACCAACTTTGTGGTGTAAAAAGTATTTCTTGTATCTAGAGTGAATGTACTCTCTTGTTTCATTAGCAGGAGCCCTTATCCTATTGGCAATATTCAGAAGTCTGTGTCCACCTTTCATAGCTTCCTAAAGTATTTAAAGATCCCAATAAAGTCTGCCTGAAGCCTTCTCTTCTCTCACCCTGTCTTTATAGTGCTCCATAGGGTGCCCCAGCCCCCTGATTATCTCTGTGGCCTCCTCTGGATGCTCCACAGCAGGTCCACAACCTTTTTACACCAGAGCCCCAGAGCTGGGTGTAGCAGTCTCAAAAATACAAAAACAGCCTCACAGAAATGGAACAGAGGGGCAGAATCACCTGTCTCAACTTTCCTTTGACGCAGTTCAGGACAAGGCTGGTTTCTGGGCTGCAAGATCCCATTGCTGACTCATGTCCAGCCTTTCATCCCTCAGAACTCCCAACTCCAAACAATGGGATCAGGCATATGCCAAAGTGACGTGGTGAAAAAGAGCTATAAACCTGGGTTTCTTTCAGACAGTCGTGACCAAGGAATCCTCCACAGGTCAAAGAAGAAAGAAGGAGCTTGAGAGAAGAAGGGTGAGCTGCAGATGCCCTGAATATTATGAAAGTTTGGATTGAGCTCTGAACTCAAATCTGCAAGCTCAAGCCTGTCATTCTCTTGAGCCAGAGTGCCCCAACACTCCCCTTAACCTGTGCTAATCAGGTGATCAATAGGCTAAAAACAGGGCATTTCCCAGGGCCTGGGTTTCACACTCCTGTTGCCATTTTCACAGCAGTCCTACAGCTACGTGATGATGATTACCACCCTTTCCACAGGGGAAGTGATTATGAATACTGTTGTAGCTAATTGTAAATTAGCTAATTATCTTATCCGTGGTATCTTGCTGGAAAATACATGAACCTTGTAAACTAGAGGTGCTTCAAAAATTAGGATGGGGGAAAAATCCAACAAGATTCAAAAGCCCAAACAACAGGAGCATAGTGCTACCTAACTCCAAACAATAGCAAACAAATTCTCCTTCCACCTGCACCTCCAATTTGGCCCCCTTTCCCTCCTCCTCCCCATATCAAACAACACCCTCAAGGGGCTAATTCTGCTGCAGGTTTTAAAATGTTTGTTGAGTTCACCTCTTCCTTGCAGCTGGGTGTTGTGGGGCATCCCTAATCACATCTTAGCAGGACTGATTTCTTTGCACTGATCTCTCCCCCTCCTCCCTCCTTGGTTTGGTTTTACTTAACAGATCCTTTATATCCCATACGTTAGCAGATATGATTGCACAGCTGCTGGTCTCCAACTGCTGGAGACAGAGGCTTTGAGACACCCGGGCTAGAGAGAATAACACTAATCTGAACAGCTGTGTGATGGGGACAAGCGCAAATGAATATAAGCCCAGGTGTGGGAGCATAATTCTCCCGTGCAAAGAAGGAAGCTTCATCCCACAGGTGCGTTACTCTCCACTGTTGCATGTCAAAAACTTAGTTTGAAGGATTTCTCTTACTTAATTGCTTGGCTGCACTCTACGCCTTGACTTGGACATGGATCCTGTAAACAGAGTGAAAGAACAGCTGAACAAGAGACACAGGGTCTGTCTGATTCTGTTTGCTGTCTCTGCAACAGCTAATTTGGATGTCTAGGGAACAGTAAAAGAATGGAGAATTTTGTTGATCCCCCCCAAATATTCTCCTCGAATTCAGTGCTCTGCAATTCAGGGAATTATGGAGTCTGCAGTGTGGGGTTTTTTGTTTGGTTGTTTTGGTTTTTTTTTTTTGTTTTTTTTTTTTTTTTTTTTTTTTTTTTTTTGGTTTTTTTTTTTTTTTTTTTTTTTTTTTTTGGTTTTTTTGTTTTTTTTTTTTTTTTTTTTTTTTTTTTTTTTTTTTTTTTTTTTTGGTTTTTTTTTTTTTTACTTGTTTTGTTCTGTTTTTTTTTCATATGTAGTAGTTTCTGATGGGTCTTTCTTTGATGTAATTGTTCAGTGGACTTTTGAACCCGTGTGTGCTTGCAAGCATCCAGCACATCCTGCAGCGAGTCATTCTCCAGCTTAAGCATGCACTGAGTCAGGAACTTCTGTCTTCTGCTTATTTTCAACATGCCACGAACTATTTTCAATAGACAGAACCTAGATCTTACTTTGGGAAAGTGAGAGTGAAAATCATTCCTGGTCCAGTTATGGAAGAGTGGACCCATGAGGATATTCAAGAGCCTGGCTGAAGCTCTTTTCCGTACATTTCAGACTTTTTTGGGATTCCTGAGTCCCATCTTAAGCTGTGCTTTGGAAACTAGGGAAGGCAAAGCCTCTTTTCTCTTAGATTTGTTATTCCTGGTACCAAAGAGATGCAATTACTATGCAATTACTGTTATTAAATACTTATATCTCTGCCAAGGACAGCAGGCTCAGTGGAAATATGAGCTATGTAAATTACCCAGTGAAAAAGGTAAAAAGTGAAAAGCCTCAGTTTCCCCATCTGCAAAAAGAATAATTGGTGTTTGCAGCTGGCAAAACTGGGCATTGGTGAGGTTTGCCATACTCCAGGAGCACAGGCAGCCCTGGCAGAAATAGTGAAATGTACCTGGCAGGCTGGGAGTCAGATCTGTGGCTGAACACTACAATGGCTTCTATCAGATTTAAGTGACTGGAGATTTCCCAACTCCTTTTCATGCAAGACTGTGGGGGCAAGTCAAGGCAGGGTTTAGTCCTTAATAAGAGTCTACTTTGGTAAATTACAATGGCTGTGAATCTTGAAGTTATCGTACAGGGAGAGATTTTCATATCCTGCAGTAGTGTGACTCCTAAAGACAGTGGTGCAGTGATCAAGGTGCTTGTGTCCAAGAGAACACAGATGCTGGCTGCTGTTGGCCCTCTGAGAAACTGGAAAGAAAACTAACTTGTTGCCAGATGTTGAACCCAATGTCTAAGATGATGTTTTTTAATTAAATGTGACTGGGCCTATTCTCTTCTTTTAGTGCCCTAGTCGATATTACAGTCCTACCTTCCTGAGGAAAGAAAGACCTGCTATACCGGGAACTGGGAGAGATCCTTGATGTGCAGCAGCTGTAAACCACATCCAGGTATTATTTGGGAGAGCAAGCGTACGAGCAGGATGAAAAAAGTGCAGAGCCATGATGAAAAATGGGAGGAGATGGAGGTGACTGTTTAGAGCAGGAGGGTGGATGTGGTTTGGGTTTGGCTGGTCTGTGCTGCTGTAGCAACAGCCTCTGTGCACCAGCACTGAAGTGAAACCCAAGTGCAAACTGAGAGCCTCATCTGGGCTGTTCAGATGAAAACACACTCAGGCTTCCTCTGTGCACATAGGGTATGGACAAAACTTTGGCCATGGGCCAAGCAAAACCCTGCCATGAAGACATAGCCTAAACGATCCTAACAGCAGGCTCTTCCCGTACCGCTGCAAATATTATAACCCCAAGACAAATATCTGTAGTTCTGACTTGCTGAAGAGCACCGTCACAACTGTCCAGTGCCAAGAGATGTGCAGATTCCCAATGTTAAATGACAGGTTTTATGGTGTTTGATATTGAGCCGGGAAAATAACTTGAAAAGATCCATTTTATTTGTAGCCCTTGCTTTGGAAAGCTACTGGTGAGAAAAGTCTAAAACTCCGTGCCAGGCAAGGCATAAAGGCTCTGCCTCTGAACTGTGCCTCACAGCTCATGATTCTTCTTAGTTGTTATCTGAAACACACAACTGGAATATCTTTGAGAATTGCCCCTGAGGCAGTGCTTTTTAGGAAAAGACTTGGAAGTCAAAATCTGGTCTTGCTAAACTCAACCTACAGCCCAAACACACACTTTCTTTTCACAATCCTGCTACAACAGGAAGAATATCTTAATCTAAATCAACCTTTCAGTCATGAAAAAAGGTAAGACTAGACCTCTTTCCATATCTGTTAACAGCCTGATAAGTTAACAGTTCCCATTTCCCAGGAACAACCCTGGAAAGATTCTTTGAAGAAAGCATCTAAGGAGACCCAGCATGGAAGAGTGGATGTGTCCAGCTCTGCAATGACTAAACTTCACAGGAATTTGCATGACTGTTTTGGCTCCTTCCTCTTGTGAATTCACAAATTCTCATCCCAGTTTGATGGATTTCCAGAAGAAGAAGGAGATGAAGGAGAAGACTGTCTTGTACTATCAAATGACACCTCAAATGAACAGTGATTTATGCATTTGCACTCATCTTTCAGAGGCAGTTCAGATTTGAATACAACTCCCACTGCCTTTGGTTCTGGGGAATTTAACAGATCTTAATTCCTATGTGTAACATCCCCTTTTCACTCTGTGGCCACACAAGGCTGAGGCTGAGCCTGAGGGGCCATTTGGTTTTCACACCCATTCAGAGCAAAGCTTAGAAGCTTCTTGACAAACTCTGCAGGGTCAGTGGTGTCAAGACTGGTATGTCAGGAAAATAAGTTTCAGTTCCTAAACTCATCTCACTAGTGACCTGTCGAAGCTTTGAAACCCTTTCCAGAAGCCTAGAAGGCCAAGACATTAATCTGTGGTAGCACTCCAGCCTTGAGCACCGAGGACTATTGAAACAGCATGGGCATGGGCAGGAAGGGGGGTGGGAAGGACATATTTTCTCTTGCAGGAGCTGGGACGACATTTCAGATCAAATTAAACTTCAGTTTTTAAAGACTTCAGTGGAGGTAATTGAAACACTTCCTCACAATTGCCTGAACCTAAGTGTTATCTCTCTTTTCCTCTGTATATCATCCCTTTTCCCCCAAGCCTGAGACAGCCCCGCACGGCCACAGCCTCCTTAATATTAAAGACGGTGATTAAATGGGATTCGCCAAAAGACAAAGGGCTGAAAACCTGCCAATTGTTAATCCCTCCTTTGCTGTGCTTAAAAATTCCATTTTCTTCATTTGAAGAAAGGAGGGGGGGAAGAAAAGAGAATTATACGTCTATGTCTAATTTAAATTCTGGTGTCGCGGGTCCTGTTCCCTTCTCCCTCTCTTGACGTCTGAATATATTCCTTTATTACCATTATTACAGCTTTCTGATTGCATTAAAATTCATCCACACGCTTCTCTCCACATTCCACTTTCCTTTTGCCAGTTTTTTTGCTAATTCCCTTTTTCTCTCTCCCCTTTTCTCCCCACTTTCAAATTATACAGAATGTCATTAAAGATCTCCACAAAATGCTTCAACTCCCTTCTCTATTGCTTTTATAAACTTCCTGGATTTTTTCCTCTCCATGCCCTCATCTACAAACAAAGAAAATGAAGAAAAGGCAAAAGAAAACAATAATAATAAAGGAATCCAAGTAGCACGTCTCAGAGGTCTCAATAACACCTTTCCTACTTCATACAGCTCTTAGCCTAATGTTCACTTCAGTTATGAAGCTGTATTTCACACAGAAGTTTTGTGCATCTCTTGTTTGATGCTGTATCTGGAATCCTTAGTTAAAATCAAAAGTGGAGTTTGCCAGGCTGTGTTTATGAGCATGTAAAGAGATAGTCCTGCCTGTAACTGCACGCAGAAAAATAAGAAGATTGGCGGGAGGGGGGGGTGTGGGGTGTGTGGGAAATTCACCCAGCTTTGTGGAGCAAGAGCTGAAATCCTGTAAGGGTTTGCTTTTGGATGTGAGCAGTGAGCTGGGTGTGCAGTGCTTGTGGCGAGGTGCAGGTGAAGAGTACAAGACCTGAACCCCAACAGGATCCACCCAGTTAATTCTCCAGACATCCCACTGTCTGCTAGGACACCCTAACAGTGACTTTTTCCCCCCAAGCCAGGTCACCTAAAAAGACCTGGCATAATTTTTGTTAAACCTGTTTCGCTCTGACTGGATGGAAGTCCCATTTGGAAGACTTTTTTTATAAAAATGAAGGTGAGAATGGGACACCGCTTTTATATAAAACACACCTGCATATGGGCAGCTGAACAATAAGGTGGAGGCACATGACATGGTGCCAGTGTGATTAGGCTGGGGTGTCTGATCCTCCCAACCTGTCCTTTGACTCTTCTCGCCCAGCTGACAGGAAGAAACTGCTATTATGAAACTTTAATCCATTCTTGCCAGTTCTTCCCAGGGCGCCTAAGTCGTTTTTTTGTTATTGTTCGTAGTTTTACGTTTGCATGGTTTTTGTGGTTTTTTTTTTTTTTTTTTTGCTATTATTATTTTTGCTGCTGTCAGCCTCAATTACACTGATATAATGAAATGACTGAAACTGGATGAAAAGTGGATTTTTTTTCTATAAGAAATACTGATGTCTCAAAAAATGTACTTCCACTTTGAATTGGAGAGGCCAAAGTTCTTGTGAAACGGAAATTCTTCAGTTGTGAAATGTTACAGGGTATTGTCTCAGAGGAATAAAAAGCCTTTGTCTTAATAAGCTCAAAACATAAAATATATAAAGCAGAATGGCCATGGTTTTCAGCCAGACAAAAGAAAGTATATTTTCACACACTATATGAATAAATAAAAGACATTTCTGTCATGGGATGTTGCTGAATGCAAAAGTAATAAATTAGCTCCAAGGCGAATGAGACAGATTAGTGCTTATGTCCACTCAGTGCTATAAAACATGAATATCCAGATGCAAAATCTATCTTAGTCACTAAACCTCTGTCTGCTGGAAGCCAGAGGGTATTAGGGGGAGGATCACTCTTCATAAAAGCCTTGTTCCTACTGTTTCTAATGGGCACTGTTGGAACAGAGGATGCTGGACTAGACAAACCTTTGGTCTAACTCAGGATGGAAGCTAGTGGTTTAACACAATACAGACTTGAAACAAAATTAAATCAAAAAGATCCTGATAAAATGATAGATTTGTACCTCCTGAAAAGAGAATTCAATGCATTAATTTAAAGAAAAAAAAAATGTCCCCTGGCAAAAATCTCACTGAAATGAATCTGTTCCAAGGGAATGCTTTGCCTGTTACAAAACTACATGTTGGGCTAGTCACCTGGTCTTTTGAAATACTTTGGCCAGCTTGACAAATGACCCAGGAAATGAAAGGGTCTGCTTCAGGATGTCACCCAGCAGGATCTGGCTTGACTTATCCACATATTCATTTAGACTGTTACCCTAAGGTGTGTCTGAGGAGGAACATTATATTCCAGTGATGTTACACCAGTGCTTGAAATAAACATTGGGGATTCAGGGTTAGAGATGAAGCTTATTGAAGTTAATGAAAAAGAATGCCACAGAGCCTTGCAGGCTTTGGATCAGACTCTTGATTTGCTGAAACACTGCTCAGATGTCCCTGCCACTGCTGGGTACTGCAGATTCTCCCTGATGCAGAACAATGTCTTACACCCATGCCAGGAGAGATCTGGTGAGGACAGGGCAGAAGGACAGCAGGAACCTGGACTACACCCATCATACCTTTTCTGTGCCAGGGTTTGGTAGTCAGCATGTATTTCCCTGATTCAGCCTGTTTGCTTACACTCCTTTCACCGTTCTGTTGCAGTAAAGAAAAGAAAACAAACCCCCTGTGAAATCTCCTGCACAGGCAAAACTCATCCTTCCTCTGAGTAGAAGACTTTCCTGCAGGTCTCACCCCAGGTTTTAAAACAGCACTGCAGAGAAGCGGAGGAATGCAGTAAAATTGGGATCAGACAGGATGCCCTGAAATGCCAGGCAGGGCTTGCAATAGAATTCATAATCAACACACTCACAGGGGAACTTCAGTGACAGTAATATTCAGCATACACTTGTCATTAAGTAAGGCCAGCTGGACCAAAAAAGAAGTAATCTATAAAGGTGGGATGTCCAGAGCCCTTTCTGGAGTCCTTCAGTCACTTTTTGTCCCTGCATTTGGGCTGGTTTCAAACTCAGGGGAGACCCATCCCACTGAGCACATTGAGCCAAAGATTATTGCTCTTGGGGAAAGCAGGGCTGCTTTCTTTGATGTCACTTAGCATCTCCCTACAAACATTTTATTGAAGATTATTTCTTCCACCCACCTTCCCACCCCCCCAGCTCTCCACTCTGGCTGGCTTTAAATGCCACTGTCATTTCCATCCGCTGACAGAGCTCTTTAACTGCCGCGCCGAATGGCATTCGCTAAAACCAACTAATAGAAGGAAATGAGGTTAACCTTTAAGAAAGGTGAAAACGAGCCGGGTGCTATGCCAGCAGTAAAGAATTAGTTCATAAACAGCCTCCCGCTGCAGAGGCAGTTTAATGCAGGCACTGGTGCTTCTGGCAGGGCTGTGGACAGGTGGGTCTCAGGGCGAGCTTGGTCAGGAGAAGGTTCGGTACCTCTCCATTCACACAGTTTAGTCAGCCCTTCCCTGGTGAGCCTGTGGGGACAGTCCCACAATTTTGATCTTGGCTGCTGTGGTCTGAAATCGCAGCAAACAGGTGTTGGTTGTAGTGGATGTCTATGACATATGAGTGGCTTTCATCTGCAAATATTTTCTCCGCCATCTTCTCTCACATGCAGGAAGATGGGAGTGCTCAGGGCCAAATCCTGCCTTGTCTGTCTCCTTGTTGAGTTTCTCCTTTCCATCAGTCTTTTTTAATCCTTCTCAGCTCAGCCCAATGCTGCCTAGTAACTCTTACAGTATGAGGGTTCTGTAAAAGTAGCATAGCTGGGTGCCCTTGACCTATCTGAAGGACTGCTATTGTCCTTACGTTTTCTTTCAGGATTAATGAATTTGTTGTCTTGCTCATCAAGAATTAGATAAAATCCTGGCTTTAAACCACACCTTGATCTTACATGTGCCACTCAAGCGCATACCTGAGACTCTGTGCTATAAAACTCATGGAGGAAAGCAAAAGGGAAGAGCTGAGGACAAAAGACTTCCATACACCTGCAAGAGAAGGGACATCTCTTTGTCTTCTCAAAAGACTCATGTGTTCAAGGCCAGATTGGATTTGGCTTTGAACAACCTTGTCTGGCAGAAGGGGGCCCCTGCCTGTGGCAAGGGTGTTGAACTGGATGATTTTTTAGTTAACAGCAGGTGAGTCTTAATAGGGGGGAACTTAATCCCTTACCAGTATGGGCATCAGAAGGAGATACAGCACAGTGCCATGATGGGAGCAAGACAAATATTTGTCAAGTAGTTTTCTACTGACAGTGCTCTGCTCCATCTAATTTTAATTAGACCAGAGAGCCTGAAGGATGCATATACTACCAAGTGTATCAACAACAACTGGTACTATAAGATGGAGTCCATATGAAATTTGTCTCCTGTTTTCAGTCAGTTTGTATAGATACATCTCTGTTTTTTCACAGAAGTGCTCTGAAGTTGGTCTTTCATCTCAGTCCTGTACAGTGCTGCCCATACTACTGTCTTTCTCTTGCCATGGCATATTATCCATGTCAAAAGTGTTTGAAACAGAAAATTATACACCTGGACCAAATGATTAGTAAGCATAAATCTTGAAAGCTTCCT